>NC_042617.1:515801575-516101575 GCF_901001135.1 Rhinatrema bivittatum | reverse complement strand
CTAGGCTTGAAGACGAGGTTACTTGGAACTTGGAACTCAGACCAGACGAGGACGCTGGGAACTTGGAACTTGGAACTCAGACAAGACAAGGACACTGGGAACTTGGAACTTGGAACTCAGACAAGACAAGGACACTGGGAACTTGGAACTTGGAACTCAGACGCAAGATGCTCAGACATGGAAGGAAATCAGATAAAGACTGAGGAGAGGATTCCGGTTACTCAGACGAAGACTCTTGGAACTTGGAAGGACTCAGATGAAGACTTAGAACTTGGAAAGGCTCACACGAAGACTTGGAACTTGGAAGAACTTCAGACAAGGACTTGGAACTTGGAACTCGGACGAGACGAGACAAGGATTCTTGGAAATTGGAAATTGGAACTTGGACGAGACTACTTGGAATGTGGAAAGAACAAGGATGAGGACTCAGGATACTTGGAGATTTAGACAGGCACGGCCCCTCAGGGGGCCCTACACAGCCAAAGTGGGCTGGTCATGGAGCACCCTGTCCCATGGCGCACCCTACACAACCTGAAGAGGCTGGTCGTGGACCATGCGGAGAGCGGAACATGCACAGGACTGAGGCTCAGGACGAAGAAGAAATCCGGGCAGTGCTCAAAGACAGATCCTGCCAGGAAAGGACTCCAGCCACTAGAAACAGACACCGGATTGATATGGATTTACTCCCAGGAAAGGTCAGCTGGAGACGAGGTCTAGGGTGAGGCAGAGCTGGACCCAGAGCTAGAGACTGATGGTACTTCAGGATCAGGACTGGATGAAGGACATCAGGATCGAGACTTGGAACTTGGAAATTCAGAACATCAAAATCATGACTTGGAACTCAGGACATCAAAGTCAGGACTTTGAACTTGAAGACTTGGAACATCAGGACTGAAACATAGGACATTGGATACGAAAGGACACTGGTACCTCGGGACATCAGGACATCTAAGGCATCTGGTCATCAGGGACCTCTAGAGAAGAGGACCGCAAGGACGCCTGGAACATGATGGATGAAGACATCAAAGGACAGAGACTTCTGGACATCCAAAGACAAGGGGATGTCTGGATATCTGGAGACAGGGAGAGCTGGACATCAGGAAACAAAGAAACGGGATCCGAAGAGAGACCAGGACATGGAACGAAGACGATGACAGAGATTCAGGAACCATGGATGAAGAAAAGCAGGATCAACAAGGAACAGAATGCCTTGAAGAAGTGAAGAAGGATCACGGAGGACTCCTGGGATGAAGAGCTGGAACTGAAGATCCAGGAGAGGTCCGACTCCATGACCAATACCTTGCAAAGGTGAAAAGGAACTGAAGGCTGAGCCCTTTTGTAGGGCTGAAGAGGAACGCCCAGGATGACATCACAAGGAGGAGCCAGAAGGACTGGCCCTTTAAATGCTGTGGAGAGGCACAGCCCTGCACCTAAGGAAGAAGGCAGGACCTTGGATAGCAGCCATGCTGTGAAGAGGAATTGGAGCAGGAGTAGGCCTGAGGCATCGGGGGTGGCTCCTGCCATGAAGAGAAGCTGAGGGCGGCTCCAGCCACTGAAGAGAGGACTGAAGACGGCTCCAGGCTGAGGAAACACCGGTGGCAGCCTCTGGGCTGTGAAGAGGAGCTCTGGGGAGGCCTCCCGGCCGCAAGAAGAGGAGCGACAATGATGGCATTCCCTGCCGCGAGAGGGTCCTGGCAAGAGCGGCTCATTCCTCCGGGCCACATGGAGACTGCGTCTGCGGCCTCCTGGCCACAGGATGGAGGAAAGACATCGGCGGCTCCTGCCACAATGAAGAGAGAATGTCGGCAGCCTCCTGGCCGCAAGGGAGGGTGTGGTTCCAGGCCGCGAGGCAAGACGGCGGTGGCTCTGATCACCAAGGCGCACAGGAGATGGCGTCGGGAGAGCAGGCAGGCTGGCAGAGGAGGTAAGAGGCTGCTTGCGGCTAGGCCTGCAGGCAGCATCGCAACAGAAGAGTACTTGAACGTTAAAGTATCTCCTCATTTGTTAATGACAGTGATGATTGTTCTTAATACTGCTGTTCACTTTACATTGTTGAAATATTATTCTTATATTTATTAAATATTTTAGCACACCATTTAGTTCAGATTTTTTTTTTCTTATTTTCTTCCTCTAAACCCAAGGTGCATCTTATGGTTAGGTGCGTCTTTTATAGTGCGAAAAATACAGTAAGCTGTTACCTTGGCCTATTTTCTTATGGGCTAGTGCACCATCTGTTAAATGCAATACGTATGCAATCCTTGACTTACACAGACATAGGGTCAAAATAAAAATGTAATTTTCTAGGAGTAGAGAGGTGAGATTATTCAGTTATGTATCTGGTAACAAAGCAGCTGGAGAATGAAAGATGGAGGCAATAATAAATATACTTGAAATAAATAACACAATGCAGAAATAACAAGAATCAGGTATGAGTACTTAAAATCATTTTAATAGTCAGTAGTAAGTGTAGCCTCCCTTTCCTCTGCCCATATTAGAAAGGGGGGAGTTCAGGGTTACTTTTTTGTCTGAGGAAGCTATGCTTCAGGGTTCTACTGGTAATGCTACCAGGAACCAGGTTTTCACTGTGCGTGTAGCACTTGCCACACACAAAGAATGTTTGTTCCAAAGAAAATAGTTTACTGCAAATGATCTTCTTCAACAGTACTGTTCTCACAGACAGTGCATCTTTTGAGAGAAGAATCTGAGCACACCATTTCTTACTCACTGTGCCTCCCTGGGGATTTACTGGCTGTTAGCCCCCTCCAAGGATAAAGAAATAACAAAGATACCTCTGTCGGGATTTCTCAAATCATTGACCTTAACTCCTAATATCCTGGGGATTGCTGCTGAGAAACATTGGGACTCCTGCTTTTCCCCCATCCTGCAACTCCCTTTTTATCTTGTTTTTCACCGCTCATTCTAAAAGTCCTCAATACCTGGGAAGATCTTGGCTTATTTGCTAGTTCTCATGCTGCAAGCAAAAGTTCTCACCTTCTCACTGTGGGGCGGATTTTAAAAGCCCTGCTCGCGTAAATCCGCCCGGATTTACGCGAGCAGGGCCTTGCGCGCCGGTGCGCCTATGTTTCATAGGCCTACCGGCGCGCGCAGAGCCCCGGGACTCGCGTAAGTCCCGGGGTTTTTCGAGGGGGGCGTGTCGGGGGCGTGTCGGATCGGCGTGGCGTTTTGGGGGCGGGCCTGGGGGCGGGCCTGGGGGCGTGGTTTCAGCCAGGGGCGGTCCGGGGGCATGGCCGCGCCCTCCGGAACCGCCCCCAGGTCGCGTCTCGGCGCGCTAGCGGCCCGCTGGCACACGGGGATTTACTTCTCCCTCCAGGAGGCGTAAATCCCCCGACAAAGGTAGGGGGGGTCTAGATAGGGCCGGGCGGTGGGTTAGATAGAGGAAGGGAGGGGAAGGTGAGGGGAGGGCGAAAGCGAGTTCCCTCCGAGGCCGCTCCGATTTCGGAGCGGCCTTGGAGGGAACGGCGGCAGGCTGCGCGGCTCGGCGCATGCCGGCTACACGAAATCGGCAGCCTTGCGCGCGCCGATCCAGGATTTTAGCGGCTACGCGCGTATCTACTAAAATCCAGCATACTTTTGTTTGTGCCTGATGTGCCAACAAAAGTACGCGAAGGCGCGCTTTTTTAAAATCTACCCCTGTTTGCAATGGATAGATAAGCTGAAAGTATGATGCAGGTTAGTCAGCCTCACTTTCTCCATCACCACTTTGGTATACAGCTGACTGCTGCTTTGGGATTCCAGAAAACCAATGGAGATACTATGAAGAATCCTTGATTAAAGACAGGATTGTCCCTTTGTTCATACACTATATCAAGTGCAACAAGTACAAAAAGCCTTCTCTGTATTAAATACTGAAGAAGCTCTTGAGAAAAAGATTGAAGTGTTATCTGAAAAGAGAGAAGAAACCCAATGCATACAGGAATTCCAGATCAATAACCAAAGGAAAAAGCTCATTATGCTGGATGAATCTGTCATCAAAGGCACTAATATTTCCCCTTGCATAAATGCAAAAGGACAGGGAATAGTGGATAGCAAAACTCAAGTAAAGTCACAAAAGGAGTCCAGGAACAGCAGTAACCTGAACGAGGAAAGCTGGAAAGCTATGAGCACAAATGCTCGTAGTTTGCGCAATAAAATCTCAGATCTGCAAGCCCTAATGGTGGAGGAAGCCTTGGACATTGTTGCTGTCATGGAGACGTGGTTCATGGAATCTCACGATTGGGATACGGTCATACCGGGCTATAACTGTTAAGGAAGGACAGAGAGGATAGGAAAGGGGGAGGAGTGCCTCTTTATATCAGAAACAATATCCAAGCATCTGAGCTGCAAGGAAGATGGAGCAACAAAGAAGCACTATGGGCCAACCTAAAAAAAGATGGGACATCCATTTTTATTGGAGTGGTTTACAGGCCTCCAAACCAAAAGGAAGAGGTTGACAGAGATCTGGTTGAAGACATCCAAAAGATGGGAAAGAAGGGAGAAGTGGTGATTGTTGGAGACTTTAACTTGCTGGATATAGACTGGAAAATCCCGTCTGCAGAATCTAACAATAGTAGAAAAATAGTGGATGCTCTGCAAGGAGCTTTGTTCAAACAAATGGTAATGGAACCCACAAGAGAGGGAGCTATACTCGATGTAGTGCTCACTAATGGAGATAATGTCTCTGATGTGCAGGTGGGCGCTCACCTCAGCACCAGTGATCATCAAACAGTATGGTTTAATATCACAAAAAGGATATGGAAAAGAAGCACACGAACCCGAGTTTTGTAGTTCAAAAACACAGACTTTGATGAAATGGGGAAGTACCTGGAGGAAGAACTAGTAGGCTGGGAGAACGAGAGAGATGTGGAACAACAGTGGACCAAACTAAAAGGAGCAATTACCAAGGCAACTAATTTATATGTTAGAAAAGTAAAGAAAAGCAAAAGAAAAATGAAACCTATCTGGTTCTCCAAAGAGGTGGCTGACAAAATAAAAGCTAAAAGAACAGCATTCAAGAAATACAAAGGATCCCAAAGGGAGGAGCACAAAGAAAAATATCTGGTAGAACCTAAGGAGACAAACAGCTCGATACAGTAACATTCAGTTGAAGATTTCTCGACTGTAACGAGCTCGCTGCGCACAATTCGGACGCGTAAGGCAAACCAGCGATACAGTCTCCAGTTTCGCGCGTCCGTAGCGCTTCTTAAAACAGACGCGTAACCCTTCCCCACCCGGCATGTAAATGAACGAATTAGCTGTATAATGAAGGAATTAGCTATTCCCCTCCGATACCGTAACGTACGCTCAGGTTATCTCATTAGTAACGCACTGTTTTGCCGCGGCCGTAACGTGTTAGTTTACTGCCTCCCCCTAGTAGGAGTTAGGACTGTGAGTCTAGTAACAAATCCATCGACACCGCTTAAGACACTCAAAAACAATAAAACACAATAAAAAAAAAAAGCGATACAGAGATGATCGAGAAAATGTAATGATGTGGGACACATAAAACCTGTCAGAAAAAAAAATAAAAATTTTTAAATACCTGTCGGAGGGCCGCGTGGGTCCAGGCGGCCGGCGGGCGGTGGCAGCGGGAGCCGGGTGGTCGCGTGTTATTCTAGGCCGCGGGCGGGTGGGCGCCTGTTCCAGGCGGCAGCGGCAGCGGCAGCGGCGGCGGGGGGACACGCGTTAGTTTGAGACGGCCGGTGGGTGGCGGGTGGTCGCGTGTTAAATCTAGGCCGGGTCCGCACGGTGGGGGCTGCCGGAGAGGCAGCCCCCACCGGCAGTGAATGAATGCGCGCCTGTGCGACCCCTGCGATTCGGCGCTCAAGGCAGTCACATGCCGTGACGTCACGGCATGTGACTGCCTTGAGCGCCGAATCGCAGGGGTCGCATTCATTCACTGCCGGTGGGGGCTGCCCCGGCAGCCCCCACCGGCAGTGAATGAATGCGCGCCTGTGCGACCCCTGCGATTCGGCACTCAAGGCAGTCACAGATTATGACTGCCTTGAGCGCGTGGGTCCAGGCGGCCGGCGGGCGGCGGCGGCGGGAGCCGGGTGGTCGCGTGTTAAATCTAGGCCGCGGGCGGGTGGGCGCCTGTTCCAAGCGGCAGCGGGGGGACACGCGTTAGTTCGAGACGGCCGGTGGGCGGCGGGTGGTCGCGTGTTAAATCTAGGCCGGGTCCGCAGAGGCGCGCATTCATTCACTGCCAGTGGGGGCTGCCTCCGGCAGCCCCCACCGGCAGTGAATGAATGCGCGCCTGTGCGACCCCTGCGATTCGGCGCTCAAGGCAGTCACATGCCGTGACGTCACGGCATGTGACTGCCTTGAGCGCCGAATCGCAGGGGTCGCATTCATTCACTGCCGGTGCAGCCCCCCCCTGCTGGAGGGGGCTGCAGCCCCCACCGGCAGGGAATGAATGCGCGCCTGTGCGACCCCTGCGATTCGGCGCTCAAGGCAGTCACATGCTGTGACTGCCTTGAGTTCATTCTGCCTGAATTCATTCCTGAATTCTGCCTGAATTCATTCATTCAGGCGGAGCCGGCTGCTTTCGCCGCCGGCTCCTCCGCCTGGATGAATGAATGCGCGCCTGTGCGACCCGGCCTAGATTTAACACGCGACCACCCGCCGCCACCCGCCCGCCGGCCGTCTCGAACTAACGCGTGTCCACCCGCCCCCGCCGCCGCCGCCTGGAACAGGCGCCCACCCGCCCGCGGCCTAGATTAAACACGCGACCACCCGGCTCCCGCCGCCGCCCGCCAGCCGCCTGGACCCACGCAGCCCTCCGACAGGTATTTAAATTTTTTTTTTTTTTTTGAACACTCAGGTTTTTAGATATTTGTGGTATTTTTTTTTTCACTTCATGGTGCCTGTCATTTCAAATGTCATTTGAAATGACATTTGAAATGACAGGTACCAGCGCACCCTGATTACTGTATAGGCGCTGTATTAAGCGCCTATACAGTAAAATGAGTTACGCGGGCATAACCCTTCCCTACCGCTTTAAAGCCGCGGCATGCATTTGCATGCGATTAGAGGAGAGTATCGGGGAGTTAGTGAAGAGAACTGTGCGTGCGGGGAGGAAGGGTGCGCCTGACACTGCCGCACTGTTATTACCGCGGCCTTACAGGATCGACCTGAAAGAAAGTAATCAAGACGGCAAAAAGTCAAGCAGAAGAAAGGATTTCCAAAGAGATTAAGAGAGGTGACAAAACATTTTTCAGATACATCAGTGAAAGGAGAAAAGTTCAAAGTGGTATAGTGAAATTGAAAGATGAAAAGGATCAATGTGTGGAAAGAGACGAAGAAATGGCAGAAATATTAAACAAATACTTCAGTTCTGTGTTCACTAAAGAAGACCCTGGAGAAGGACCATTGCTAGTTAACAAACTAGAGGGTAATGGAGTAGATGTAACTCCATTTCCAGTAGAGAATGTACGGGAAGTGCTGAGGAAACTGAAAGTGGACAAAGCCATGGGGCCTGATGAGGTTCATCCCAGGATACTGAGGGAGCTCAGAGATGTGCTGGCGGGTCCACTGTGTGACCTGTTCAATAGATCCCTAGAAACGGGAGTGGTACTGAGTGACTGGAGAAGAGCGGTGGTGATCCCGCTTCCCAAGAGTGGAAATAGAGAAGAGGCTGGTAATTACAGACCGGTTAGCCTCACCTCAGTGGTGGGAAAAGTAATAGAGTCGCTGTTGAAAGAGAGAATAGTGAACTATCTACAGTAGGGAGAATTGCTGGATCAGAGGCAGCATGGATTCACCAGGGGAAGATCCTGTCAAACAAATCTGATAGAATTTTTTGACTTGGTAACCAAGGAAATGGATCAAGGAAGAGCACGCTGTTACAGTTTCGGCTGCAGTGCAACCACCTCACCACCAGGGGTCCCTCTAGTGCTGGCTCTCCTCACAGGCCCAGTCCATCTCCTGTCCACTCTATGCTCTGGGCTGTCCCTTATAACCCTGCCTGACAGTTCCCTCGGTGCTTCGGCATCGAGCTCACCTGGGCTCCCTGCTCTAGCCTGCCTTGCGCGGCCTTCGGGCCTTCTCTCTGGCTTTCCTTACCTGGCCTACGGGCCTTCTGACCTGCCCTGCCCTACTTACGGTGTGTGGCCTATGGGCCTTCAGTGTGTGTGTGGCCTACAGGCCTTCTGACCTGCCTTGCCCTACTTACGGTGTGTGGCCTACGGGCCTTCAGTGTGTGTGTGGCCTACGGGCCTTCTGACCTGCCTTGCCCTACTTACGATGTGTGGCCTACGGGCCTTCAGTGTGTGTGTGGCCTACGGGCCTTCTGACCTGCCTTGCCCTACTTACGGTGTGTGGCCTACGGGCCTTCAGGGCGTGTGTGTGGCCTACGGGCCTTCTGACCTGCCTTGTCCTGCTTACTGTGTCCTGACCCAGCCTGAACCTAGACACTGCTATCTGCCGCCTGCCCTGACCCAGCCTGAACCTAGACACTGCTATCTGCCGCCTGCCCTGACCCAGCCTGGACCTAGACACTGCTACTTGCCGCCTGCCCTGACCCAGCCTGGACCCAGACACTGCTATCTGCCGCCTGCCCTGACCCAGCCTGGACCCAGACACTGCTACTTGCCGCCTGCCCTGACCCAGCCTGGACCCAGACTCTGTTCTAGCCATTCCTGTCTCTCTCAACCTGGAGCCACCCTTCTGGGTGGTGTTCACGACTCCTGACGGGAGCCCAGTCGTAACAGTATGCCGAAGCCATTCACATTGGGAGAGACAGAAAGGACTCAGTATTCAGACGGTGAGTCTTCATGGTTTATTATCTGTACCATTTGTCAAACTCTGAATTATCCCACTTACCTGAACTGTTTAGCTTGTCAGCTCTCGGACCAGGAGCACTGGAAATGCAGCAACTGTCACAAAAGAAATGTGTCTGTATACCAAGAATGCCTTAACTGTAATTCTCCCAAACCAGGCTGGTGGAGGTGTCTCTGTCTTCCTTGTCTTTTGCCTCCAGGCAAACCCTGCCCCCGCTGCACAGCTAACGGGCCACCGTCTCCTCATAAAGATTCAGCCAGAGCTATCACACTCTGCCCTGCTTCTGGCTCAGCTAGGAATGTTTTCACCCTGGACAGTTTACTAACAGAAGATTGTAGCATAACTTGTCACAAAACTTCTCACCAAAAAGCAACTTATACTTCAGGAAAACCAAAAACTTACCTGGCCAAGAGAACTTCTAGGACTTCCGTTCTAGGATTTCAAGCACAAAAACAGATGGAACTCATTAACCAGAGCAGGGCTCTGCTTCCCACAGCTGCTGAACAGCCTGTAACGAGCACCTTCCCTAGACGTCCTAGAACGGCCTGTGCCTTCTCTAAACTGCTCCTCCAGAAACAAAATCAGGAGCTTCAGACGTTGGCTTGAGGTATCAAGCCCTTGGCAGTACAATCTGTGTCTTCAATGTACCCTACTTCTAACCTTGCTGCTCTGCCATCTGAGTCTGCTGCAATGCCCCGAGAGGGGTTCGAGCCTGCTTCGTCACCTCGAGAGGGGTCCGAGCCTGCTTCATCGCCCCCGAGAGGGGTCCGAGTCTGCTACAGCGCCCCGAGAGGGGTCCTAGCCTGCTTCATCGCCCCGAGAGGGGTCCGAGCCTGCTACAACGCCCCGAGAGGGGTCCGAGCCTGTTTCATCGCCCCGAAAGGGGTCCGAGCCTGCTACAACGCCCCGAGAGGGGTCCGAACCTGCTTCATCACCCCGAAAGGGGTACGAGCTTGCTACAACGCCCCGAGAGGGGTCCGAGCCTGCTACAACGCCCGGAGAGGTGTCCGAGCCTGCTACATCGCCCGGAGAGGTGTCCAAGCCTGCTTCATCGCCCAGAGAGGTGTCCGAGCCTGCTTCATCGCCCCGAGAGGGGTGCGAGTCTGCTACAACGCCCCGAGAGGGGTCCGAGCCTGCCACACTGACTGGAGAGGTGTTCGAGCCTGCCACAACGCCCGGAGAGGGGTCCAAGCCTGCTTCATCACCCCGAAAGGGGTCCGAGCCTGCTACAATGCCCCGAGAAGGGTCCGAGCCTGCTTCATCGCCCCGAGAGGGGTCCGAACCTGCTTCATCGCCCCGAAAGGGGTCCGAGCCTGCTACAACGCCCCGAGAGGGGTTTGAGCCTGCTACAACGCCCGGAGAGGTGTTCGAGCCTGCTTCATCGCCCCGAGAGGGGTCCGAGCCTGCTTCATCGCCCCGAGAGGGGTCCGAGCCTGCCACAACGCCCGGAGAGGGGTCCGAGCCTGCTTCATCGCCCCGAAAGGGGTCCGAGCCTGCTACAACGCCCCGAGAGGGGTCCGAACCTGCTTCATCGCCTCGAGAGGGGTCCGAACCTACTTCATCGCCCCGAAAGGGGTCCGAGCCTGCTACAACGCCCCGAGAAGGGTCCGAGCCTGCTACAACGCCCGGAGAGGTGTTCGAGCCTGTTACAACACCCCGAGAGGGGTCTGAACCTGCTTCATCGCCCCGAGAGGGGTCCGAGCCTGCTGCACTACCCCGAGAAGAGCCTGCTGTCCCGGTCCTGCTGCCGCCCCCGGAGGGGCTCGAACCGGCCCTGCTGCCGCCCTCGGAGGGGTTCAAACTGGCCCTGCTGCCGCCCCCGGAGGGGCTCAAACCGGTCCCACTGACAGACTTTCTGACTCAGCCATCTGAGCCTGTTGAATCGCTCCAGCTGCTGCTACCCTCGGAGGGGTCTGATTTCATTTTTGAGTACCCCCTGCTAAGATGGGACCCAGGAGGAGGGGGCGGCCTTGAGGAGGGGGTACTGTTACAGTTTCGGCTGCAGGGCCGGATTTTAAAAGGGTTACGCACATAAGGTACGCGCGTAACCCTTTTAAAACGCCCCTGCGCACGCCGAGCCTATATTGCATAGGCTTCTGGTGCGCGCAAAGCCCCGGGACGTGCGTAAGTCATGGGGCTTTCTTGGGGTGGGCGTGTCGGGGGTGTGACGCGGTCGGTGCGTCATCCGAGGGCGGTCCCGCAGGCGTGGTTTCAGCCCGGAGGTGTTCCGGGGGCGTGGCCGCGGCCTCCGGACCAGTCCCCGGACCGAAACGTGGCGCGAGGCAACCGGCCCAGCGCGCGCAAAGTTACACCTGCTTCGAGCGGGCGTAACTTGTGCGACAAAGGTAGGGGGGGTTTAGATAGGGCCGGGGGGGGGGGGGAGTCGGAAGGAAAGTTCCCTCCAAGGCCGTTTTGATTTCGGAGCGGCCTCGGAGGGAACGGGCAGTGCGTGCGGGGCTCGGTGCACAAATGTGCACCCCCTTGCGCACGCCGACCCCGGATTTTATAAGATACGCGCAGCTACGCGTGTATCTTATAAAATCCGGCGTACTTTTGTTCGCGCCTGGTGCGCGAACAAAAGTACGCGCGTGCTATGTTTTAAAATGTATGCCTATGTGAGTGTCACCTTTCTCTGGACCGGCTAATTAAGGGAACTATAACATCATCATGTAAAGTTATGCACTTGCTGTCAGCCCATATCCATCCTGCGGCAGCCTCCTTTATACTTTGTTCTCCCTGTTCAGGACACTCACTGTGTCCATGGCCCACTGCACTACCCTTCTCTGAGATCAGTCCAGCCAGCTAACACAGCTAGCAGGGCAGAGAACTTCTTCTCACTCCCAGCAGCACAGCAGCAAAAAAAAAAAAAAAGATTACTGATGATAAAACATAACCTTTGCCTTATCTTCTGTTCTTCCGCTGCTGTCAGTTTCTCATATGGTGATAATAAAGTTGCTGCAGTGACTGCTTTTTTTTTTTTTTTTGTGCTGGCTGTGATTTGTTCTCTCTTCCTAGCAGAGAGAGGTCGGCTCTAATGTCATCAGATTCTCCAGAGGTGGAGAGATAGGGGAGGGACTGAACCTTAAAAGCATGTTCTGAGGAGTGAGGGGCTGTAGCGACGGGAGAGAAGGTGGGACCAGCCAGCATGGCACTCTAGCCAGAGGACGTCTCATGCTCTTGTATGCCTTCCTGCCCATTCATGCCACTCAGGCACCTTTTTTCTGCTCCATTCAAGCCACTCACTCTCTTGCACTTTTCTGCTTTCAGAAAATCAGGGCGCCTGATGGAAATTTCAGAGCTGTGAGAAAGTCACTAGATTTGTGGCTAAATTGTGCAGAAAGAGCTAAATTAGCTCCTGGTGTCATTCACAGTTCTAAAATCTCCATTTGGTTCAAAAAGTTGCCAGATCTAGCTACAAAATTTCTAAATTGGCAACACTGCACTAGGAGTCTTTATTCACCTCTAGGACCACTTTATTCTAGGCTCACACAAGGGGGTAATTAAGGCCTGGAAGAAACTATTACAATACCTATACTAAGGATATTAATTTGAGAAGGGAGCCAAGAGGGTCCTATACAAATAGCAATAAACATAATTTAAAACACTGTTATTCAAAGCAATATAACATGGGGAAAATGAGTAATTCAACAAAACAGTGCACCTGGATACCATCCATGTTCTGCCCTAGATCACTACCTAATGACCAGACACGACTGCACAGCCAAGCCCTTGCAGTAAAGTAATGCCTTTTAATTTTTCATATAGCTTGATCCTCCATAGGCAGCAATGCAATTTGATTCACTGCAATACCAGGGCAATCCAGTCAGTACAACAAGCCCCTCATATACAGGTTGTCTTTAATTGTAGCTGGCAATCAAACACCGTTTTCTCCCGTATTCTGTCCAGGCTGCTATTTTCAGCAACAGGCTACTCAGTCTACTTACATGGATATCCCCACTTAGGTTATCAGGGCCCAATCCAGTCAGGCCACTGCTTCTCCTGGCTTCCTCCTTCTGGGCCACTGAGTTCATCTTCCAGTCTCTCTGGAAAACTTTTCTCCCTGTCTAAAACCACACAAATTTTAGGCTTTCCTGACTTCTCAAATCCTGACCCTCAGGCACCTTTTTACCAAGCAACTTTTTCCTTAAAGCAGCATTATTTCCATCCTCTTTTGAATCACAACTTCCTGAAAGTATGATTTCAAGCTGCTTTGCCCTTAAAGCAGTATTACCCCCTTGTTTCTCTTTATCCTCTGGAGTGCTTTTTGTGCCTCTGAGGAGCTGTGGCTACTCCATATTTCTGGGCTGCTTCAGAGGAATTTGGATTCAATTGTGGATCTGCTCCTCCTGGTCAACCAAGGCTGAAGATGCAACAGAAGAAGCATTTACAGTCCAGTCCTGGGAAGAGGAGGGAACCGGGGAGGAAGCTGTAGTCATCATGCAGTGGTGACTCCGAGCGATCAGATTCCAGAAGGAGCCTTGGTGCATGGCCCCAAGACAAGGTCTGTCACTACACTGACAGGACTAAAGTAATCTGGAAAGAGCTATATAATAACAGAAAAATCCCTAGGTAGTAGTGAATAAAGGTTCATGACACCAGATCCCAAATGATTCCAAAGGAGCAGGAGAAACTGTCATACCAAAAAAAAAATATTAAAAACAATTCTCTTGGAAAAAGTATGCCACAATATAAGGGATACATTAAACATTTTTCAACATATCTGGGAGCCCCTAGTAGTGTATTTTAATTTGAGAGTATAATTTTCCAAGCAGGCAGAATGGAAGTGACTAAATGTAATTAATTTTAGGCCACTCTGGGAGTCTCTGTTACTTGGTAGATGGGTAATATCTGCACCTGAACTCTGTGGACTGATTTTTTATTTCTTTGGTTCTGAAAGGACTTCTTTTACCTGTTGTTTGTTTTTTTTTTTTATACAACTGAAAAACTCAAGGAAAGATAATTCTGAAAAAAAAATGACAAATATGTTTAGTATCTTATGAATATGATATGATTATTTATAATGCTTGAATTCTTACCTGATTCATGACATTATTGCAGAGAAACAAAATTGATATAAGTAAAAAATAAATGATAAGATTTTGTGGAAAAAATGATTTAGCCTCTCCTCTAGTTTTCTGAAGGGGCCCATGTAGTAAAGGTTTTTCACATTTTGTATCAATGGGGAAAATGCTTACTGGTGAAATTTAAAAGGAGTTACACGTGTAAATGTGACATAATATCGTAGCCATGCTTCCCTAATTGGATCAATGTAAAATGTTGTTAGCGTACATTTTTTATTAAACCAATTAAATATCTGTACGTTTCTTTCCTCAGAGGCCTGTGAAAAAATGTGATAATGTTGTTCCTTTCTTGTTTTCTTCCCTTCTCCCCCTTCCATAATAAAAGAAGTGTAATGGTCATGGACTCTTGAGCTAGCTGGGATGGTAGATGGAAGCGTCACAGCCGGGAGGCGGCGCTGAAGAGGCACAGGAGAAGACTTCATCACTGGAAGCCCAAGGTCCCCCCAGGAGGAGCCCATAGGAACCCAGGCCTCTTGAACTTAGGCGGGACCCTATGCGACCAAGAATCCGGGCGGCGTCTGGCGAAGAGGAGCGCTGGGCCCAGGTGGTAGGATGAGTCTTCACCCTTGGAAGCCCGTGGCTCCCCTGGGAGGAGCCTGTGAGAGCCCGAGCCACTTGGACTTAGGAGAATCCTCTGGGCCAGCAAGTACAGGGTACCTGAGGTGGTGGAAGAAGCCGAAATCGGAGTCCAGAAGCGAAGCCTGGTTAGAAGCCACAAGTCAGAGATCCAATCCAAGGCCAGAAGCGGAAGCTGAAGACAGAGTCGTGGGACGGAGCTGGGTCGGACACCAGAAGTCAGAAGTCAATACCAAAACCAGGAGCGGAAGCTGAAGACGTAGTCAAGAACAAACCAGGTCAGGAGCCAGAAGACAGAAGGACGATCAGGTTATACCGCAGCAACTAACAACTCAGGGGAACTGAGGAACCTCGTTGCAAGGCGAGGATTTGGTCCCAGCTGCAGGGTAATATACCCTGCAGCATCTGACGTCATCCTTAGGGGCTGTCCCGGATTTCCTACACTGGCCCTTTTAAATCTGGAGCCCCTGCACGTGCGCGTGCCTAGGGGGTGGGGCCAGACATGAAGGAATGCCGGCGTCTCCCTCGAGGAGGGAGAGCTGTGGCTGAGGCCTGGGCAGGCCGAATCGGGACCGCAGCGCCCCGGGCTGGCCTCGAGGTGAGTGGAGGACCCGGGGCATGGCCCAGGGCCGTAACAGTACCCCCTCTCCTACACCCCCTTCCCGGAAGCCCGGGTTTACCTGGATGATCCATGTGGAACTGACGAAGGATAGACTTGTCCAGGATATGGGAAGAAGGCTCCCAGGAATTCTCCTCCAGATCATACCCCTCCCTCGAGAGGAAGTACTTCCACCGGTGATGGTGGAATCAAATGTCCAGAACATCCTTCACCATATAGGTGATGTTGGTTTCGGCCTCAGTGGCGGTAGGTTCCGGAGGTTTAGCATGAAAGGTGGAGAGCACCACAGGCTTAAGCAGAGACATGTGGTACATGTTGTGGAGTCTCAGGGTGAACGGCAGACGTAACCAGTAGGAGACTGCCCCTACTCGCTCCACTTCTGTGAATGGACCAATGTACCTGGGGCCAGGCGCATAGAGGGAGTCCATATGTGGATGTTTCTGGTGCTTAACCATACTTTCTGCCCCCGGAGAAAGGCCAGGGCAGGTCGCCGTGACCTGTCTGCATATCTCTTAGCCTTGGCCACCGTCAGGTGGAGTTTCTCCTGGGTGGTGCTCCAGAGGTTGCGCAACTGTCGTGCCATGAGTTGGACTGCCGGGAACGGTACCGTCAAAGGCAAAGGAAGGGGAGGCCTTAGGGTCTTCCCGTAGACCACCTGGAATGGGGAGAGGTTGGTCGCGGAGTGCTTGTGGCAGTTATAAGAGAACTCCGCCCACGGTAGCAAGGGAACCCAATCATCCTGGAGGTCCCCCACGAAGAACCAGAGGAAGGCCTTTAAGGTCCTATTAGTGCGCTCGGCTTGTTCGCTGACCTGGGGATGGAAGGCAGTTGTTAAGTCGAGTTGCACGCCAAACGTCCTGCAAAGGGCCTTCCAGTATTTTGCAGTAAACTGCGGACCACTGTCCGAAGCTATGTGCAAAGGGAGTCCATGTAGGCGGAAGATGTGTTGCGTAAAGAGGGTAGCTAATTCTGGTGCCGAAGGCAGTTTAGCGAGAGGCACGAATTGAGCCATCTTTGAGAAGCGGTCAACCATGACCCAGATTACGGTCTTCCCATCTGAAGCCGGCAAATCTACAATAAAGTTGGTGGAAAGGTGGGTCCAGGGCTATTCCTGGATGTCCAGTGGTCAAGGAGTCGTGGGCCCACGCTAACACTTTCCGGTGGGAATGAGAGGGCACCACAGTCTTCCCCACAGGAGCCACCTCTGATGCTGCCAGAAGAACCTTGGCCAAGTCCAGAATGTACTGAGGCGGGTTGGTGACATCTTCTGTCTCCGTCGTGCGGGAGAGAGCAACCGCTCGAACGTTCTTGGAGGCCGGTCGGTAACGGAGGGAAAAGTCAAAACGCCTGAAGAATAGCTACCAGCGCGCCTGCCATGAATTAAGGCGCTGGGCGTGACACAGATACTCCAAGTTCTTATGGTGTGTGTAAACGATTACTGGGTGTTGGGCCCCCTCCAACCATTGGTGCCATTCCTCGAATGTGAGTTTGATGGCCAGTAGTTCTTTACCCCCTACGCCATAGTTCCTTTCAGCAGGTGAGAACTTGCGTGAGTAGTAGGAACTAGGGATGTGAATTGTTTTTTGACGATTTAAAAAAATCGTCAGATATTTTTTAAATCGTCAAAAATAGTTAGAGTCGCGATACAATAGGAATTCCCCCGATTAATCGTGAAAAATTGTATATCGGGGGAGGGGGAGGGCGGTAAAACTGGCACCCCAAAACAACCCCTAAACCCACCCCGACCCTTTAAAACAAATCCCCCACCCTCCTGAACCCCCCCAAAATGTTTTAAATTACCTGGTGGTCCAGTGGGGGGGTCCCGGCGCGATCTCCCGCTCTCGGGCTATCAGCGCCATTTGGCTGCCACTAATATAAATGGTGCCGATGGCCCGATAAAAAAAAAACCAACCCGACCCTTTAAAAAGTTTGGTGGCTTGTGGGGCTGCCCACAAACCACCAAACTTGACAATAACCACATAGGTGTCTATATTATCCACTCAACAGAGGAAAATTTTCAAAGGGGGCCATCTAGCTTCCAAACTCTATAGTTATAGTTACTGGCCTCGAGATCATTTTGAAAATCTACCTCTCAGTGGGAAATACCAGCCATGGATAGGCCAGAGAGCTAAGGATAAGGTGGCAAATCAGATCTGCTGGGATGATACTTTTCATCAAAATCTCAGCCTTGGCTTAGGATAAAAGCCATTTCTTTACTAGTGCAGAGTTTCTGCTAATGTAGGACTTGTCAGGCTATTAGCCAGCAGTGAAGAGTTTTGTTGCTCTGAGTCCACATTAAAAGGGTTACAAATCCAATCACAGCAAGTTGCAACTGGAAGGGCAAGGAAATAGGTTTTAGAATTTGCATGTAAACTACAGTAAGCATTGCAGAGCATGGCAATGCCTCTCTAACTAGAAATGTCACATTATTATTATTAGTTGGAGACTTTTAGTATAAAATATAGCTGTGATTTTCATTTTGACTTATTTGGCACAATCGTTTTGTTTACAAAGCTTTTCATAATGCCAGAGGATATTATTTATGAAGTCTGTCAGAATGGCAGAGGATATTAGCATCAGCAGGCCGCAGTCAAACATTCAAAGTCTTTGTTATATTGAAAACAGCCTAAAGTAAGTTTGGTTTCAAGTCAAAGTCGATGTTCTTTTCCTTTGTTTTCAGATGCACAACAGCTTCAGTTGCCAGCAACACAGAAAGCAGCCATTGCAAGTCATCCTGCTTGAAATCACCACCCCCCATCCCCATATACTTCCCTCCTACCAAACTCAGAAGCAAACATACACAATGAGAGAATCTGCCTGTAGGAAAATTTCAGAACAACGATTTTTGCCTGCTAAGGTGGCAGAGTTTGAAGACAAAAGAGGAGGTCTATTCATCCCCACAGTTTGCATCAGAAGTTCATGTTCGCTGGATAGCAACTGTCATAAAAGGGAGATATTTAAGGCTGACACAAAAAACGGATATTCACCATGGCTTAAATAAAGATATGCTGGATGAACAAGAGAAGGAGGAGGAGTCACCTGGAGATTGGATCTTGTTTCGGGATACTAAGCTGCTCTTTTGTCATGCACTTCAGCAGCTGTATCCGCGTTTCCAAGACATTAAAGAAGGCTTCTGGTCTCAAAGTGCCACAGATCCTTCCCTTCAGTCTTCTCAGGCAGTAAGAACATGCATTGCCACCTCCTGTTTTGCTCAGATGCCACCATGTCCTGGCTGCATTCTCCATGATGGGGCACCTGCAGACTTGGTTTCAATGCCAGTTGGTGTGCAGTGACAGTTGCAAGCTGCTGAGTTGTGCTGCTAGAGGTTTTCTGATGTGCTGCTTTGCAGCCAAGGACTTTCATGTTAGTTCTGTGCCAAAAAGAATGTTTTAATTGTCAGAATGCAGTAGAGGATCTGGTCATTTTCCTCTTGCCTGTACATGAACATCTGCAAGTGTACCCTTGGCGCTTAGTCGTGTCTCCTCATTCTCCTCATGCTACTCTTGTAGAAACCCGCCCCCCCCGCTGGCTGCTTTCAAACCCTCTCGGTGCCTACTGAGCTATAACACTGGATGCTTCCTTCCCTCCTCTATGTTCATGATCTGACCACTCTGCTGCTCCACTTCCCACTCCACTGTCTCCCACGCACTCTTACTGCCAGTCATGACATCTCCTCTCTTGCTCACCCTTACCTCACCAGGTTGCCTCAGCAGTCATACATCTAGCACACACGAACCCAGACTGTCTTTCATCCACTTTTGTGCTCCACGCTTTCCAACGTCACTCCTCTGTGTGGCAAACCCTAATTCACAGACTGCCCAAACTGAACCTAACTGAAACCAGTAGAGAGAAGTACCCTAACAAGCACACCAGAAGACAAAGAAAAAGCAACAGGAAAGGAAAAGAAAAAGGAGACAAGTAGAGGGAAGCACAAGACACAGCGCACCAAACTGTCTGTCAGGGTGGGAAGTGAGGAAAAAGTGATCCGCACACAATTCTCTTTATCTTACATGAAATCAGTCTACAATTTAAGTCAGCCAATTCCAGCCTGAATAATCCTAGGATTGCTCTTGCATCTGCAGATTGACCACACAGAGGTCTCTCCCTATGGAGCTGGATCAAATGAACACAATTTCCCTCTTTTTCAAGGGATTAATTCAGAAAATTCATGCCCATCAGTCTTCATTTTATTTAATGGAAACAAACTATGGTCTTTTGTATGAAAATGACTGCAATAAAACATTTGGACAGGGTCTGCTGCAGTGTGCATATATCCACAGTTACTATCTTTTTTTTTTTTTTTGTTTTTTTTAAGAAAAATGGAAAACAGTCTCTTTAAAAGGCCTGTGGCACACAAAAAAAAGAGTTCAGCTATTTCCAAGAGACAGTTTGAGAGTAAAGCACTTCTTTGAAGCTCCGGAGAGTTTCAAGTACTAGCAGAGGAAGAAGGAAGATGTTCTGGACAAAATCAGATCAGAAAAGGTTTTGATCAATCAATCTCTCTCTTAAAATTGCATATCCAGGCTGGAACCTTATGTATCCAAGTGTAGAATATGTGCCTATAACATGTTTCCAGAACAAAAGACTGTGACTCTTCTTGTGTTTGAATGCAAAAAGAATGTAAACCTGTTTGTGCCTGAACGGAACTAAGATCCTTTGTCATTCTGCAATTAAATTAGTTGATCATTATTACACAGTCAAAGCAGTTCAAGTGATTTTTCATCTGAAATATACTATTTTCACTTAACCATTCATTACTAGTGGTATAGCTCCCAGATAATAATATTTCTTAATAACCACACCACAACTTCATCAATGAAGCCTTTAGTGTCATTGTGTCTGTACAAACTGAAACTCATTGAAATTACCCAGAGGACCCTATTCACTGTCCTCCTCCTCATTCTGAACCTAGCACTCCCTCCCAGTACCAGGACCTGGCGCCCAGGTCCTGGTACTGCGTGTCGTGTTACGTGTGTTACGTGTCCTGGTACTGCGGCCAGGACACGTAACACAAGGGAGGGAAATATTTTAAGAAATGCCAGCCGATGCGACAAGGCCTTTCCCAGTTCCCTTCCAGTGCGCTCCAATAGAGGAGTGGACTGGGAGTGAACTTCCTAAACTGTCTAACTAACCTTCCTCCTTTTTCCCCTTTCTGCCCCAACTCCTAAAAATCTCAGTTAGGGATGTGCGGAGGAAAATATTTTTGTGTTTCATTCTGTTATGTCATAAGTCACTAAAATACATTTAGTTTGTTTCAAACAAAAATAGTTGTGTTTATTCATTCCATTTGTTTCATATTAAAGTCAAAGTCAGGAGCAATGTAGCCTATTTTATGCTCTTAAATTGGAGTTTTCTAATAAATTCTAACTAAACTTGTGGGTAAATATCATCAGAAGGGGGAAGAGCAGTCCAAGGTACAAAGACTGTGTCAAAGTGACACCAAAAGTGAGGACTTTCCTGAAAAACTGGAAATAAATTCCCCTTAGGGAGTTCCTGGAAAAGCCTCAAACCCCTCGCTCTTTATTACACTGTCTGAAAATGTATAAAAATACTTTAAAAATACCAGAAACAGATTGCAAGCCCACTTCCTCTTTATTTCTTATCAGACAGGGGACAAGCTACCAGCAAAAAAAAAAAAGGGAAATTATATTATTCATGCTATCAAACTTCAAACTAACATGTGATATGTTAAATGTGATAAAAAGCAATTAACAAATAAGCTCACTGGATCCATGCTGTCTAAAATTAGTATTCTTACAATTAATACCTATGTATAAGGCACACATTGCTCGCATGATACAATGGTCAGCTTAAGCAGTAAACAGCTTCTTTATCTATTCTTAGGAATTTCAGTTTTTTTCTAAACTTATATGTATCAATGCCAAGCTAGGTCATCTTTGGTTCTTTTGCTTTAAGCAATTTCAGCCATATTTATGTGGCTGACCCTATGTCCCTGCACATTAGAAATTATAATAGTTCAGTGAGACTTCCATTCCTTTCAGCCCCTCCCAATCTGGATGGTTGTGATTGGTCAGTCTCAGGGAATTTTTATTACAGACTTGGAGGAATAAGAAGCACCTTGGATTTTTTCATTGGAATGGGGCCTGACTCTAATGTGCACTCCCTGCTTGTGTATTTTGTCTTCATGCTCTTATAAACTTTCCCCGAGCTGGAAGCCAGGACACTGAAGCTATGGTAAGCTGCTTAGGGGCAAGATAGATCTGCAGTGAAGGTGATTTTTGTTCCCTCCATGAGGCTTCGATTTTGTTTAAGTATTGGTTTTTGGAAGTTTGGGAGGTTTTGTCCACACCTCCCCACTCTGGGACATAGGGCTGCAGGAGCCGGATTTGTCCATCAGACCATGCCATCCGGAAAGTCGCATCAACAAAAGGAGCAAGGAGAATGGGAGCAGTGTGACACGGCGATAGCCAAAGTCAGAAGAATGCTGGGCTGCATAGAGAGAGGAATATCTAGTAAGAAAAGGGAAGTGATAATCCCCTTGTACAGATCCTTGGTGAGGCCTTACCTGGAGTACTGTGTTCAGTTCTGGAGACCGTATCTCAAGGGAGACAGAGACAGGATGGAGGCAGTTCAGAGAAGGGCGACCAAAATGGTGGGTGGTCTCCATCGAATGACTTATGAGGAGAGGTTGAGGAACCTGAATATGTATACCCTGGAGGAGAGGAGGAACAGGGGTGATATGATACAGACCTTCAGATACTTGAAAGGTTTTAATGATCCATGGTCATCAACAAACCTTTTCCATTGGAAACAATTTAGTAGAACTAGGGGTCATGATTTAAAACTCCAGGGAGGAAGACTTAGAACCAATGTCAGGAAATATTTCTTCACTAAGAGGGTGGTGGAAGCCTGGAATGCCCTTCTGGAGGAAGTGGTGAAGACTAAAACTGTGAAAGATTTCAAAGGGGCATGGGATAAACATTGTGGATCCCTAAAAGGCTAGAGGATAGGAATAAATAAAGAAGCTAAACTGGCACAGAGCGGCAGTTACTACCCTTAAGAGAAACATGGGGGTAACCTGCACAGAGCGGTAGTTACTACCTTGGGAAGCTTGCAGGGCAGACTAGATGGACCAATTTGGTCTTTTTCTGCCGTCATTACTATGTTACTATGTAGAAATATCTGAAGACCCTCCATCAGGATCTTCACCCTAAGTGGACTATGGTAAGATATTTCCATGGCCATACCTGGGAACTCTCCAGATTTGGCCCGGAGACTCCAGAATTCTAAAAGAAATACTGGGTCTCTGGGCCAATACCAGAAATCTCTGGGTGCTGCAGTAAAACCAATCTGCTTGGACCCTGAAAGAAGAAAGGAACGTCATTGGTCTTGTGCGGCTGAAAAAGGAGGAACTCAACAGTGATTTCTACCATCTCTGGACCTTTTTAACTCTTAACTTTGCTTCCTCGTGACACCACCTGCTCCTTCACAGCCTGTTTCCTGTATCCAGCCACTTGCCAACCCCATCCTGTTTGCCTTGGCCAATCGACATTGTGATTTCCTGCCCATGCATCAAACGAGGAGTAAGAAACAGGCAGCGTCCACTTCCACAACACAGGAAGAGAAGGAAGAGGCTGCTGCTGCTCCAGGAGTCCAAGTTAGAGTCTGCTGTTGCTAGTGTGTTTTGAAAGGGGGGAGAAAGAATGAATGAGCATGTCTATGAGAGTGAGTGAGTGTGTATTTGTGTAGGAAGACGAGATCTGAGATTGTATGTAGGTGAGTAGGAGAGAGCTGAGTGCAAGTGAGCATGTGTGTGAAAGTGAGTGGGCATGTGTGTATGGAAGAGGGAAAGACATGAGTGAGTGAGTGAGTGAGTGAGTGTGTGTGTGTTGGTGGGAGAATGGCAGAAGTAAAGTGACAATCTGAATCCCAGGGATATGAGAAAAAGAGAAACATCTGTCAGCAACACAGCTGTAATCTTACCCTTTGGATTGATTGGACATTGATTTAAGTTTAAAAGAATCACTAAATGGTTTATGGTTTATTGTATTTTTCTATACTGCTGCCTTGGCGTTAGCCTTCACAGCGGCTTACAATTTAAACAATAATAAGAAATACAATAAATACATCCAATAAAAGATAACAGCTAAAATTTTAAAAAGCACATTAATAAGGTATTTAGCTGTTAAGAGTAGAGATTAAAATTATTAAAATAATAGAGCTATTCCTCGATGTATTATTCAGGGCTAAAAAGTTAAGACAAAATAAAAAGAACAACATAAATATAATATCACAAAAACATAACGTAAAATCAGTTCTGCCCAAGGTTAAAATCTGAAGCATTCATTTGAACCTGTATCTGGCCATTTGGAGTCTATAAATATATATTTGCAACTTTATTTTGAACATCCAGTCTGTTTTGTCCCAGTATCTCACCCCATAAAATCAGCAACTAAATACACACTTTCAGGAGAAAAACACTCCATCAACTGGGCCACAAAGGACTATTTTTACCCCACAGAAAAAAATCCTTGGGAGCTTGAGGGAAGAATGAGTGTGGAGTCAGTCCCCAGCAAATACAAACTTTTATGGCCCTTAGGGGATACCTGAACCCTGGACAAAGGGTTACATCTGTAAACTGAAATGCATAATCTCTATTCTTTTATCAGCTGCTGACATCACCAACAAAATAATCCTGGCTACAAACTCCTGCAAATCACATCGAAAGTGGAATGAATAACCCAGTGCACAGTAAACAGTAAAATTGGTGCTAACAGTGGCAGGAGTTCCCCTATGAGGCTCATATTTAGTACCATTTAGCCAGATAAATTCAGACTTATTCAGCTAAGTGGCACTGTTTCAATATTCGACCACATTCATTGGCCTCCATTTATCTGGATTACTTTTTATCTGGCTAAAACATTATTGGGATAAATGAGGTGGTGGGGTGGAGAATTCTGGGGCACAACTATTTATCCTGCTAACTTAGCCAGGTAAGTTAGACCTGCTAATCCGCTGATCTAAAGTTAGCTGGATAAACTTATCTGGGCAGGGTCTCCTTAAGATGCTTGAAGACCCCTTCCAATCTGGCAAAAGTGGTAAACAGTCTGGCACAGAGAGTAAATTTTGCTCTAGGAGGTGAAAAAAACAGATGGTAGGGATGTGCATTCATTTCAAACTAATTTTAAAAATGCAATGAATAAGGACAATTGGTTTCATTCTGGGGTCCCCAAAATGAAACAAATGTTATTCATTGCATTTGTTTGAAAAGAATGTATAGGGCCTAAGGGGCCCTATACATTCTTTGGCCCTGGCTTTGGCCCTAAGGGGCCAAAGCCAGGGCCATGCCTAAAGCATAGACCGATGCACAAAGCAGGGGCAGTGGCCTATGCCCTAGTGCAACACCAGCACCTCGGCCTAAGCCTATGCTCGAAGCCGGGGCCTTGCCTAGGGCATAGACCAATGCCCAAAGTAGGGGCTGCGGCCTACGCCTGAGCACAATGCCAGGGTTTTGGCCTAGGCTCCAGCCCGATGCCGAGGCCTTGGCCGAGACCTGAAAAAGGTCTTACCTGATCCATTGGGTATCCAATGGCAAGGCTGGGCCTTGGTCCAGACCCAGGCCTGATGCTGCAACCCAACCAGGAGGCCAGGTCCTATCACCTGGGTCTCTGCCTAGGCTGGAGCCTGGAACAGGCCCAACACCTCGACCCAGCCTGGAGGCTGGATCCTGTCTCCAGGACAACAGCCTGGACCCAGGCCCAACACCTAGACCTGGCCCAGAGGCCAGCTACTACACCGGGGCTTTGGCTAGTACCCAGACCTGACACTATGACCCGGCCTCAAGGCTGAGTCCCGATACCTGGCCTCAGCCTGTACCCAGACCTGTTGCCACAACCCATTACAGAGACCAGGTCCTGACACTGGGGCCTCAACCCAGACCTAGGCCCAATGCTGGGGCCTGATCTGGAGGCCAGCTCCTACCACCTGGGCCTCAACCTCGTTCCAGGCCCAGGCCTAGAGCCCAGCCTTGCAGCTGCTCCTGCATCATCCTCTATTTTCTTCTGATGTTATCTGCTGGGGTTGCACCAGAGTTAATTAACTCCGACGCATTCACCCCAGCAGACGGCACCATTTTGATGTATGGCAATGCTCCAGCCTAGGCCAAGGCCCAGGCATCGGGACCCGGCTTGGGTCCAGGCTCTACCTAGGCCCAGGCCAAAGCCTCGGCCTTGAGTAGGCTGAGGTTGCAGTGACATATAGTGCCCTCAGCCTATGCAAGGCCAAGACATTTGTTGGGCCTAGACCTCAGAAGCAGATCCTAACTGGACAGGATGAGTGGGTGCCAGGGAGTATCCTGGCCCCGGCATTTTGCCAGGTGAGCAGACAGAATGCCCTGGGAGGCTTTGTTTTTGTTTTTTGGCCAATTTGGGGGTTGTTTGTTTTTTAATTGTTTGATTTTTTCTCATGAATGAAATGAATCAAATAATTTATGAGCTGAAATTCATGGGAAAAACACCTCCCAAGAATGAACCGAAAACGAAAACAAATCTCTTTCCCCTGCACATCCCTACCAGATGGATATCCTCAGTGATCTCTTTAGTTCTTACACATTCTCTTTATCTCTTCTTTTGGGATCCATGATGGGAGGTATCCCCTTGAAGCAAACAGCTCTCCTTGCTTCAAACAGGAAGGAAGGGGCAGCCAAAACTTCCTCTTGGATCTTGAACTCAAAGTTCTTTTCCCTTCAACTGAATTTAACACTCTAGTTCCTCCTTGCAGCAGGTCACTGACACCTCCGTCCTCATTGAGGGTATGGAGATAACCTGCACAGCCCCAGACACAAGGTTCCTCATGCCCTGGACCCAGGAGGTGTACAGGCTCTCACAAGGCTCCTACCACTTAAAATCTTAAACCAAAAAAATATACCCAGAGGGAAAATCCTAACAATCCAGGGAGTGGACTAGATAAGGAAAATCCTCCCAACCCTAGTCAGTATCCCCAGATAGGGTTTGCCTGGCTCCTCTGACTGAGCCCGAAAAACAACTTAAGGAAAAACTACTCACTACTAGGGATGTGAATCGTGTGCCATATCGTCTTAACGATAGAAATCGTGTGGCAGGAGAAGAAAATCGTGTTAGACACAATTTTTTAGTTAAAAAATCGTTAAAAATAGTTTTTTCTGATTAGTGCGTGCGCACTAACAGAAAATGAGACAATTTGACACTTTTCAGGTCAGTTAAGGTCAGTTTAGGAATGAATATGTATTCCTATTGGCTGCCCTCTTATTTATTCATGTTACCAAGGTTCCCACTGACAATATATGGGGGATGGGAAATGGAAACAGTTGGTAGCTTGACAAAAAAAGTAATGTGATCAGTCAATGTGACTAGAACTTGTGCCCTAACCCTGATACCAGGGGTGTTGTGATCTTCCTGCACACAGTGCCCTAACCCTGGCACCAGGGGTGTTGTGATTTTCATGTACACAGTGCCCTATCCCTATTAATACCAGGAGTGTTGTGATCTTCCTGCACACAGTGCCCTATCCCTATTAATACCAGGAGTGTTGTGATCTTCCTGCACACAGTGCCCTAACCCTGGCACCAGGGGTGTTGTGATCTTCATGTACACAGTGCCCTATCCCTATTAATACCAGGAGTGTTGTGATCTTCATGCACACAGTGCCCTATCCCTAATACCAGGGGTGTTGTGATCTTCCTGCACACAGTGCAGCTCCCCCCTGTCTGTGAAGCCAGCCTCTCACTAGTAATGCAGGGAAGGAGCTGTTTCAGCCTCACCATCCTCCCCCCCCCTCACCCACACACCATTCACTGGCTGGGGCATGGGGGAGGGGAGGAGTGAGGGTCAGGCAGCTCCCCCCTGTCTGTGAAGCCAGCCTCTCACTAGTAATGCAGGGAGGGAGCTATCTCAGACTTCACCATCCTCCCCCCCCTCACCCACACACCATTCACTGGCTGGGACATGGGGGAAGTCAGGTGTGAGGGTCAGGCAGCTCCCCCCTGTCTGTGAAGCCAGCCTCTCACTAGTAATGCAGGGAGGGAGCTGTCTCAGACTTCACCATCCTCCCCCCCCCCCCCTCACCCACACACCATTCACTGGCTGGGACATGGGGGAAGTCAGGAGTGAGGGTCAGGCAGCTCTCCCCTGTCTGTGAAGCCAGCCTCTCACTAGTAATGCAGGGAGGGAGCTGTCTCAGACTTCACCATCCTCCCCCCCCTCACCCACACACCATTCACTGGCTGGGACATGGGGGAAGTCAGGAGTGAGGGTCAGGCAGCTCCCCCCTGTCTGTGAAGCCAGCCTCTCACTAGTAATGCAGGGAGGGAGCTGTCTCAGACTTCACCATCCTCCCCCCCCCCTCACCCACACACCATTCACTGGCTGGGACATGGGGGAAGTCAGGAGTGAGGGTCAGGCTGCTCCCCCCTGTCTGTGAAGCCAGCCTCTCACTAGTAATGCAGGGAGGGAGCTGTCTCAGACTTCACCATCCTCCCCCCCCTCACCCACACACCATTCACTGGCTGGGTCATGGGGGAAGTCAGGAGTGAGGGTCAGGCAGCTCCCCCCCTGTCTGTGAAGCCAGCCTCTCACTAGTAATGCAGGGAGGGAGCTGTCTCAGACTTCACCATCCTCCCCCCCCCCTCACCCACACACCATTCACTGGCTGGGACATGGGGGAAGTCAGGAGTGAGGGTCAGGCAGCTCCCCCCTGTCTGTGAAGCCAGCCTCTCACTAGTAATGCAGGGAGGGAGCTGTCTCAGACTTCACCATCCTCCCCCCCCCTCACCCACACACCATTCACTAGCTGGGACATGGGGAAAGTCAGGAGTGAGGGTCAGACAGCTCCCCCCTGTCTGTGAAGCCAGCCTCTCACTAGTAATGCAGGGAGGGAGCTGTCTCAGACTTCACCATCCTCCCCCCCCCCCCTCACCCACACACCATTCACTAGCTGGGACATGGGGGAAGTCAGGAGTGAGGGTCAGGCAGCTCCCCCCTGTCTGTGAAGCCAGCCTCTCACTAGTAATGCAGGGAGGGAGCTGTCTCAGACTTCACCATCCTCCCCCCCCCCCCCCCCTCACCCACACACCATTCACTGGCTGGGACATGGGGGAAGTCAGGAGTGAGGGTCAGGCAGCTCCCCCCTGTCTGTGAAGCCAGCCTCTCACTAGTAATGCAGGGAGGGAGCTGTCTCAGACTGGTATCAGGGATAGGGCACTGAGTGCAGGAAGATCACAACACCCCTGGTATCAGGAATAGGGCACAGGTTCTAGTCATATTGACTGATCACATTACTTTTTTTGTCAACTACCAACAGTTTCCATTTCCCATCCCCCCAACCATCACCTCAGTTGGAACCTTGGTAACATCAATAGATAAGAGGGCAGCCAGCCAATAGGAATACATATTCATTCCTAACTGACCTTTACTGACCTGGAAAGTGTCAATAATTTGTATCATTTTCTGTTAGTGTTCCTGAGTTTCCATTTCCCATCCCCCCAACCATCACCTCAGTGGGAACCTTGGTAACATCAATAGATAAGAGGGCAGCCAGCCAATAGGAATACATATTCATTCCTAACTGACCTTTACTGACCTGGAAAGTGTCAATTTGTATCATTTTCTGTTAGTGCGCACTAACTCCCGTTAGTGCGCACTAACACGATTTAACAATTTTTAACGATAAATCGTTAGAATTTCTATTGTATTGTGTTCTATAACGATTTAAGACGATATTAAAATTATCGGACGATAATTTTAATCATTAAAAAATGATTCACATCCCTACTCACTACCTCCTAACTTTAAGCAAATCATAGGGGACTGTCTCCCGAGATCTCTGTAGAGCTGCTATATAGACTCTCAGAAGGATGCCCAACCCAGACCCCTCAAAGGGAGGGGCTGCATTTGAATGTTATCCTTCCCCATGCACTAACCTGATCTTCATTAGCTGAAGTAAGGGTTCGCTCAGGCTTTAATGTAACTGGCTGACTATTGGCTATACTGGGATAGTAGGCATTTCTCTATAATTTTGGTTAAAGTGGATAGATTCGAGACTGGTGTATAGTTGGTCACATCACTCATATTCTGTTTATTGTCTTTTAAAATGGGTTTAACTATGGCTGCTTTTAAATGACTTGGTAAAATATCCTCCATCAGAGAGGCATTGATTATTAATCTTATTATAGCATAAGAAAACTTTTATATTCCTAATAATATAGAATGGACAAAGACCCAATGCAGATAGTATTAATCTAAGATGATCAGCCACCTCAGTCACTTCCCTCACTGTCAATGGCCTAAACTCAGTAGCAGTTCTATATTTAGAATTTATTTCTATAAGGCCCATACCACCATCAGCTCTTGAAATGTACTATCTCAGTATACACTGATTCTTATAGAATACTTGGTGTGCATATGGAAGCTCTTTTGTTCTTACATCCAACCAACTGTTTAAGATTTTTATTCAGTCAGCCTACTTTTCTAAAACTACATGACAATGCAGGAATTGCAATTTGATTGTTAGCTTGTATATTAAAGTAATATAAAGCTTTTTTCAAAATCAATTTTAATCTCTAATAATATTTTTGTTAATCTTTTCTCTCAGCAACGTGTGCTGTATTTGTGTATATTCATCCACATCTAGTTATTTTATGCTATAGTCCTCAGAGAGATATTTTCACTCAGTTTTTCTTAATTTTCCTTTATGGAAAATTGTCTTAGCTTATTGATCCAGGCTATATGTCATCCTGATGTCATCTGAGAAACTATTCACTACTTTGAGTTATTCCACTAAATGAGTATTACAGGAGCTATTAAGCTTCAATTCATCTGCAGACTCCTGTGGGAAGTCTCAGGTTTCTTCTCTCTTCTACAGATGATATTCTTTCACGCTCTCAACTTCCTCTTAAAAGTCACTGGGATCCTTTAGATTGAAAAGATTCAAAATTAAAACAAAAAGAGAAATTCCTTCTTCTCTCTTATGGGCAAGAAGAGTGGATAGAAAACGTCTTCACAAATGAAATAACCATATACTCAAAAACAATTAAAATAGAGAGATCCACTTTCAATCCACTGTGTGTGTGAGTCAGAAGATATGGTTTTCTTGCTTTATAATAAGGATATGCATTTGTTTTAATTGAATGGCACATCTCAACCAAAAGTAGAATAGCCCAAAAATACCCAAGATTTTTCTGGTATTTTCAGTTCATTTAAAAGAAAGTGGCCTCCCTGGGATCCCAGATCTAGATATCTGCTTTCTGGGGTCTCCTGGGGCCTTCAGGGTCTCCCAGGACATCCTAAGACCCTCCCTGACCCTATCTGATCCCCAACCAATAAGCCAGGGCGCACGCCTACCTGGCTAGGCTGAGTGAAACCTAGTCAAGAACTCCCTGGGCCCTTCGGACCCCCTCCCCACACCATCCAGAAATGAGTTGAAAGTAGGAACCTCCCCAGCTTCCTTTTGCCCCTTATAAGTATGTCTTGCAAGAAGAAAGGGTTAGGAATGATTTCCACTCATTCCTGCCCCACCACATATCTTTAAAAATGGCACTGGCATACAGATATATGACCATGACAAATATAGTTAATTCTAGCCTAAAACAAGATGCTTTTCCTGATGCACTCAAAACAGCCAAGGTACATGCAATATTGAAGAAGAAGCACAATTTAGACCCAGCATAATATGAAAACTATAGGCCTATTTCAAATCTTCCTTTTGTTTCACATAGTAACATAGTAATGATGGCAGAAAAAGACCAAATGGTCCATCCAGTCTGCCCAGCAAGCTTCCCATGGCAGTAAATACTACTCCGTGCAGGTTATTCCATGTTTATGTTTAAGGGTAGTAACTGCCGCTCCATGCAGGTTGCCCCCATGATTCTGTTAAGGGTAGTAACTGCCGCTCCAAAACACTGATTTTTATATACTGGGCACATTCAAGTATTGTAGATAAGTTTGTGCCTGAGGTCACAAGGAGCAGCAGTGGGATTTGAACCCTAGTCTCTGTGGTTCATAGGCTACTCTTCCCTTCACTACAACTTACTTCTTTTTTAGAGAAAACATTAGTATTACATCTCAAACAATCTGGTGTGATGGCTGCAGTATTGATACAGCTTTAACAGCACTACTCAAGGACATCAGTCTGAACATCAACAGTGGAAGAGCAATTTATATGGTATTTTCAGATATTAGTGCTAATTTCAATATGATAGATCACTATCTCTTGATAAATCATCTTATAGAAATTGGTGTTTGTCATCACCCGCTCAATTGGTTTACAGCTTTTCTCACTAACAGATTAATATATTAATATATTAATATATACAATTCTGGTCGCCGCATCTCAAAAAAGATATAATTGCGATGGAGAAGGTACAGAGAAGGGCTACCAAAATGATAAGGGGAATGGAACAACTTCCCTACGATGAAAGACTAAAGAGGTTAGGACTTTTCAGCTTGGAGAAGAGACGACTGAGGGGGGATATGATAGAGGTGTTTAAAATCATGAGAGGTCTAGAACGGGTAGATGTGAATCGGTTATTTACTCTTTCGGATAGTAGAAAGACTAGGGGGCACTCCATGAAGTTAGCATGGGGCACATTTAAAACTAATCGGAGAAAGTTCTTTTTTACTCAACGCACAATTAAACTCTGGAATTTGTTACCAGAGGATGTGGTTAGTGCAGTTAGCATAGCTGTGTTTAAAAAAGGATTGGATAAGTTCTTGGAGGAGAAGTCCATTACCTGCTATTAAGTTCACTTAGAGAATAGCCACTGCCATTAGCAATGGTAACATGGAATAGATTTAGTTTTTGGGTACTTGCCAGGTTCTTATGGCCTGGATTGGCCACTGTTGGAAACAGGATGCTGGGCTTGATGGACCCTTGGTCTGACCCAGTATGGCATTTTCTTATGTTCTTATGGATTGGGACTCTATTTCTTATTTTTATTCTCTTTCTTGTGGAGTTCCACAAGGCTCCATTTTGTCACTGATCTTATTCAATTTATATCTGGCCCTTCTTCTTACTCTAATTAAAAGCCTTGGTTTCAATTGCTACTTTTATGCTGATGACATATAGATTTTGGCTAATCTACATTTAGAATCTCATGATTATTTGGCCAACTTTAATAACTATCTCACCAAACTTGGAAATTGGCTCACTCTTTCTAAACTCAAAGAAACCCCAGCAAGTCAGAGGATATGTCAGAAATTAGATCCTCCATCTTTACTTTTGCCTTACTTGTCTGGTTCTGTTATTCAGCTCAAAGACTTTATTACTCTGCAAATTTCTCCTCTGGCTCAGCATTGTTATTACTTTCTTCACATCATCAGGTGGTTGAGATCCTTTCTGGACATTGAAGATTTAAAATCATTAACAAACTCTCTTGTATTGGGTAGATTAGACTACTGTAATGCCCTTTATCATGGTCTTTTATCACAGTCATTAAGTAGGCTACAGATAATTTATTTATGTTTGTTTTTAAAATAATTTATAAACCGCTTTCCCAGCTAACTGCCAAACTCATATTTGTAAAATAAAATTTTTGCAGCAGCTTCATTGGTTTCCTGTCTCTTTGAGAGTACAGTTTAAAATTGGATGCTTCATGTATAAAGATTTACTTTTGGGGGCGTCCCAAAACCTTCCACTAAGAGCTACACTGGAAGCATTGCAGACTGCAATCCCAGGCCACAAAAGGGATTATTTGAAAGTGCAGGGTGAGTGCGAAGCCTTGGGAGGGATGGCAGTGTGAGGAAATAGGGAGAGAGGGCTGGCATTTGAAGGGGGGGGGGGGTCATGGCACGCCAGGGGTTTTAATATTAGTGGTGGTGGGGTGGGTACAGTTCCCGAGGTCCACGGTACAATTTCTTTTTTTATTGACAGGATTGCCACTTACCCGGATATCTTTTGAAGATATCCAGGTAAGTGACATGTTATCTGGCTATCTGGCCACATAAGGCTAGCTAACCTTAGTCCTGCTTTGAAGCAGGTCTAAAGTTATTGGGTTAACTTAGCCAGTTATAATATAAAATCATCTAAGTTAGCCAGATAATTTGACTCCTCCCTGAAATGCCCCCAAGAATGGCTCCTTTTTAGCCAGCTAAGTTATCCATCTAAATGGCTTTTGGATATTGACCTATAAAGACAATTGCAAAATCTGGTTACTTTACATTGTGATAACTACTTCCTTTAAAGTCACTACTGGGTATCTATGAGTTCAGATGTATAGTTCAAGCCCTTGTTTTACCAAATATTGACTACTATAAATCACTTCTTATCAGTTTGTCAGCATATGAATTATGTTTTCTCCAACTACTGCAGAACTATGCTGCTCGCTTGATCTCAGGTTTAAGCAGAAGAGAACATATCACTCCTATCTTAAAAGGTCTAACCTGGTTGCCCATAGCATGGTGTATTCATTTTAAAGCTGCATTCCTTGTTCACAAACTTCTCAGGTCTGATGAATTACCATGGCTAAATTCTATGTTGAAGATCTACAATCCCACTTGTTTACTTAGATCCTCACGAAGAGGTCTTTTCGAGATCCCACTGGTTCATCATGTGTATCTTTTTGAGACTAAAGAAAGAACATTTTTGTTGCTAATCTCACAGTTTGAAATACTCTGCCTGAAATGATCTGGCTCACTACCTGCATGAAGAGTTTTAAGAAGCTATTAAAGCATATCTATTTCTGTTGGATTTTTCTGAAGCAGATTGAGTTCGAATTTTATTAGGCTGTGTTTGGTTTATGCAGTATCAATTTTATATCGTCTGTTTTTACTTAATTTTATTTATTATTTCTTTTATTTTTCTTAAGTTCGATTGTATGTTTTTTATGATAACTTTTTATGTTTTTGTATTTTAAATATAACTATTTTGTTATTTAACAGTTAATTTTAAGTGTAGTTTATGCATTTTATGTTCTACAAAATTGTGTATGTGTTGGATTTAAGCCATTTAGAACTTTGTTAAAGACAGCATATAAATACAAAAAATAATTAAATAAATATGCTCACGAGCAGGTCCACTACATGATATACCTCCCAACCTAACAGTAGAACATGACCCTGATGTATCCAGCTCACCTGTAGGAAGAGATGGCCCCCAATTCTGAATCAAACTCAGAATCTGAAATGGAAGATGATTCTGAAGAGTCTACCAAAGAATCCCAAACTTATTTCTTCAGCCCCTTTCTCTATCCATCTTCTTAATTATTTATCTAAGGCTCCTTAAAAACTTGTATTTCAGATGCTTCACCAAATTCCTTTTCTTCCTCTTCCCCACTACCCCCATACAAATACTAAGTGCTAGAATTGTTATTTCCTACATACAACCACTGGGGGGACCATGTTTAGTAGTTTTAAGGAGAGAGAGAGAGAGAGAGAGAGAGAGAGAGAGAGAGAGAATACCTAGCCATAATGAACTCACACTAGATAGTTATTTATATCTCTATGGGAGGCCCACCTAGTAACTCGAGGTGAGGTTTAGCTATTCGTGTAGGGGTTAGGGCCCACTTTGACATTCAAAGTGAGATGTACGAACACAACAGTGCTCTCTTATGAAGATTTGATGACCTTCGGAGTGAGGAAACTCACCCAAAGATGAGTTTTGTACCATGTTCTCTCAACCTAGCTTGATGGACTCTCTACCTGGGTAACATCAAGCTAGGTTGAGTGCCTGGGTGAGAGCTTGTGTGTCTGTATGTGAATGGGTGCCTGGGTGAGAACTTGAGTCTGAGGGTGTGAATGAATGCCTGGGTGAGAGCTTGTGTGTGTGAGTGTGTCTATGTGTGAGTATGAATGGATACATGGGTGAGAGCTTGAGTCTGTGGGTGTGAATGGGTGCCAAGGTGAGAGCTGGTATGAATGGGTGCTTGGGTGAGAGCTTGCGTCTGTGGATATGAATGGGTGAAAGCTTGTGTGTGGGTGTGAATGGGTGCCAGGGTGAGAGCTTGTGTGTGTGGGTGTGAATGGAAGCCTGGGTAAGAGCCAGTGTGAATGGGTGCTTGGATGAGAGCTTGTGTATGTGGGTGTGCACGGAAGCTTGGGTGAGAGCTGGTGTGAATGTGTGTGAGAGCATTTGTGTGTGATTGAGAGCTTGTATATAAGAGAGCATGAGTGTGATTGAGAGAGAGACTGGTCAAGGAGGTGATATGTTTCTGTGTGAGAGAGAGAGAGACTTTTCAGAAAGATGACTAGTGTGTGTATGTGAGGGAGAGACTGGTCAGGAAGATTGGTGTGAAAGAGACCAGTCTAATTGGGGGGAGGGGGAGGGGGTGAGTGACTGATTGTGGGCGCTAAGGAAGAGGACTCTGAGGACAGAGCTTCAGCAACCCTTGCTGCTTCTGGTGAGTGCTATTGGCCTGCAAGGGAAAGGAGTAGGAGAGTTACTGGAGAGGGTAAGTAAAGGTAGCTTTTTACATTTATTTTTCTTGATTGACTGCCATTTTAATTATTGGGTATCATGCGATGTCTGCTGTTTTGAAATATTTTATTGATATTTGGACATGTTTTAATAATTTTTATGAGTTTTTAATTGTTGGATATTATTCTGTTCAGCAGCTGTTTTGTAACATTTTTAGTATAGCTTTACAATTTTTTCTGTGTGGGGCTCTATAGCATCTTGTCTTATTCTGTTTTCCCAATAGGAAATGTATTAGTGTTTAGGGCTTGGCTTAATAGTTGTATTTCTTAGATAGGGTTGTTACTGTTTGAGTGTGTTCCATAATACAGGTGTAACTTTGTGTGGGTTAGTTTGTGTGCATTATTGCAAATCCTGAGAATCTGTTAGGTGCTATATTTCTCTTTCCATTTCTCCAGGTTTGTACTGCATGCAGAGTGGCTTTTTTGGTTTTCCATTCCAGTTTCTGTCTCCATATTTATAATTTGTGGTTTTTCTGTACTTGGTGAAGGTCAGTTCTGTGTGTGTGACCGAGGTGAGGTATTTTACTAGCATGTAGGCATTTGTATCAATCTTATTTGTTGCGTTTTCTCAATTGGATATGCATTAGTGGTAAATTACTGTCTTTTCATAAGGAAGGCTATTGTGCCTGGTAGTAAAGGGAGTTTGTTTTGCTTTTACTGAGATGTCATCAGAACCAGAATATCTTTTTAATATGGCGAGTTGTACAGGGTAATGCCCTAGATCTACTCTGCACTCATTGCTGGGGGTTGAGGGAATTCCTGTGGATGCAGAGTGTATGTTTACATTTAGCCCCGTGATGGTCACATGTTCAGTGTGTCACGTTTGTGAGAACTATCTGTCAGGTGTGTCCCGGCCAAAGAAAGGTTGAGAACCACTGCGATAACCAAAATCCTGACTAGTACTTACTGAAGAAGACTGACTTCTGTGCCCCTTAAAAATACAACTGTGTTCACTTTCTTAAAAGTCATATTAGAATTATCAGAATAAACTTCTTGCTGATTGAATCTAAAACATCTTCTATTCCTTGACAATAGAATTACCCCTCCTCTTATAATTGCTAGATCTATCTCCTCTGGACCTAGGCACAGAATGATACCATTGCTGAAACAGCATCATGTTCTTGTCACTCTTCAGGAAAGTGAATGAGATCACCCAGCACAGAGATTCCCTCCAAGCAGCAAATCAATTTACTGTCTGACATGCCATGAGAACCAAATTCACTATATCGACCACCCAAGAGAAAGATTGAAGCACTTTCTCTTTCCTACAATGGCTCCAGAGAAGATGCACAGCTGCGAATTTTGTCAGGGATACCGGCACTTCACAACAGAAACTCTGCCCAAACTCAGCTGCAAAGAAAAACCCATAGCCGACTAGAACTGTGAGCCTCTCAATGCAATTGGCAGCCTTGAGGAACAAAAACTTGGCACATCTCAATCAGTTGGAAACACCACCATCAAACAGCTGCACTAAAACAGAAGCAGCCAACCTGGAACCACTTGCCACAGCCTTCAGCCCACAGCATCTGACCTGGAACAAACTCTGTGAGAAAGTGACACCTACGGAACCTGCCAACACAGAGGGTGTGAAATGGAGGTCAGCAATTGGCCATGTAAGCACCTGCTTCCTAGCAACCACCAGTGCCTCCCCTCCCACTTCCTTTCCTGCCAGCATAAGCCTCACTCGTCTGGCAAGAAAGCATAAGCAGCTCAGTTTGGGAGCCTGACAAGAAAGGCAGGAGCTCAGCCATGTTATCCAGCCCCTGTCCATCCCAAGACCCCCTGTAAATGAAAAGAAATACAAAATAAAACTCCACCCAGAAGGTAAAAGCAAAGCAAAACAAAAAGATTTTCCCCCACATAGATCTAATCAAGAACACCCATGTTGATGAAAACACTGTGGATACGTTTACCATCGGTATTTGCACTAATAATCAAAGCAGTTTGATGACTGCATAATGAAAAAGTACCTAGAGAGATTGTGTCCAATTTCCCTGTGTGTAGTTTTAAGACCTGGAAATAGCATGTGTAAGTTTGGATAATCAAACAGCCTTCTCTCCGCTCCCAGGAATGCTTCCAGAGTCTGTGGGTAAAAGTATGCGCATTGTTGAGCAATATCCAAAGCCCCCACATCCGTGAGTGAAATACATTTTTACCTGCAGAAAGGACTTTGAATATTGCCCTTCCCATATTTAGTTTTGTTTCCGTAGGGTATGCTTTTGGTATCCCACCTAAACTTGTGCTGTCCATTGAAGACAAAATACAATAAAAATGATTAATCTTTTTTTTTTTTTATGGCATGCAATGTCAGCAATTTTCTGCACATTTCCCATGGGTGAGCATGTGATGTTTGCATGAAGCACATGCCTCTGTGCAGGTTAAAGTATGTCCACAGTATAACAGCAAAAAATATTTATTATTTATTTATTTAACATTTTTTATATACCGCAATTTATGTAGCAGAGTTACATATCATTTCGGTTTACATTAAAACATTAAAAACAATGCACACTTTCTACTCCCCATTGGGAAAAGAAGCAATCCCAGTGGCGGGAGAGATTGGGAAAGTGATTCTACATATCTTAAGTTCTTTATTTCTTCACGGAGAGGGTGGTGGATGCCTGGAATGCCCTTCCGGAAGTGGTGAAGACCAGAACTGTGAAGGACTTCAAAGGGGCGTGGGATAAACACTGTGGATCCATAAAGTCTAGAGGATGTGAATGAAGAGTGGGTGGCTCGCGGGAATGACGGCTACTACCTGGAGATAAAACCCTTATTCAATAAACATACACATGGTTAATGCAACTCCAACATTGCTCTAAGCTTCAATGGCAAGAGGTAATGTGGAAAAAAGGATTTGCATTCACAAAAAAGCGGGGAGTAGCTTGCTTGTTACGGCAGTTACTACCCCAAACCAAATAAGCATGATACTTCACTTTCAATGCATATCCAGCATAGCTCTCTGCTTCAACGGCAGGGGAGAAAGACTGATACTTCACTTTCAATGCATATCCAGCATAGCTCTCTGCTTCAATGGCAGGGGGAATGAAGAAAAGTGGCTCTATATACAGACAACAACCAACAAGGGCTGAATTACATAGTCTGAGTAAACAAATAAGCATGGGTGTAGCTTGCTTATTGTGGCGGTTACTACCCCTAACTAATTAAGCTAGATATTTCACTTGATGCAGTTCCAACACTGCTCTCTACATTAATGGTGGGGGTGGAAGAGAAATAGAACCAAAAGGGCCAAGAGTAACAGATAAGTATGAGAGAGAAAAAAAAAGGCGTGAAAGCTTGCTGGGCAGACTAGATGGGCTGTTTGGTCTTCTTCTGCCGTCATTTCTATGTTTCTATGTTTATTCTCCATCATCTTTGATGGGCCCTTATACTAGTTTAAGGAACAAAACGTTCAGGTGAAAGAATTTTTTTAAATTTGTGTTTAGAAATATATCTGGAGAAACAGAGATAGAAAGACCAAACAATAAATGTCATGAAAGCAGAAATCCAGTGAAAAACATAGTCGGTGCTGCTTTGTATGCATACTGTACATTTTCTGCTACTGAATTTCTCAGGTACTACAGAGGATGAGACTGGCAGAAATATTTTGTTTTCAGTAGGCCTCCTGTGAGGCACACTGTGAGATGTATGACAGGCTCTTTTGCTCATAATACAGCAGTGATCAGTCAGTCTCCAAATTCTCTTACTTTCAGACATATCAGAGAAGAAAAACTGCATCCTGCACTCTCTTTTTGTTTCCTATGTGTTTTTCAATTCAATGAATATTTTAAAGGCTGCTATTTTGTTGAATAATGCATGGTCCAAAGATTTGTTTAAGCTTTGCCAACAGCTTGATTCTTGGCAAACAAGTTTAGCAGTCTGGTGCACAAAAAGCAAGGAACAAGAAAATATCCATGAGACAGATGTGGTGTGTGGAAAATCACTAAACATTCTTTTTCACTGCTACACTTCAACAACAACCTGAGGTCTCCATTTACAAAATGAAACAGCAGGAGGGCAATTTCCCCACCTTAATGCAACGTCCGTGGATATTTTGTGCCTGCGAAACTTGTACCTAATTTTCAAAGGGAAAATACAGATCCTTTGAAAATGCCATGAATACAAATTACCTGTGAACTTTACATCTACTTTTTGTGCAGGTAAAATGTCAATGGAAAATAATGCACATAGATCTGGAATAACAATCTACATGCATTATTTTCCAGTCCTGCCCAGAACACAAGCCGTGAGAATGTCTCCCCTCAAACCAGCTAAACGTATGCATGCATGGAACCCCCTTTGCATGCCTTTTAGCTGCTGTAAGGAGGGTAAATTCCAGACAGTCAATTAATTGACTTGGATAAATTACAATTTTCCCAGAGTAAATGGTTTTGAATATTGCCCTCTTAGATTTACATACTGGATGAAGGTGGCTGTATGTCCTGGAGTAATGAATTATTTTGTCATTTTTTCATTGGCTCTCTTATGAAAAGGGAAGCAATCCATCTTCCATTTTGGTCTGCAAACCCCTCTTTATATGAGAAAAAGGAAGGGTGCATAATAGTCCATGGGTCACCAAATTAGTCTTATTACATGCTTTGGATGTACAGGATTGACTGAGTTTCAGTGCATACGTTTTCTGTACCACTCAGAGCCTTAGTCATAGTCATGTAAAGTATAAACCTCGTTATGTCTCACAGTGCAGTATAAAACCTCTATTGAAAGTATAATTGCTATAATGTGGTGTGACAGATGGACAAAATGAATCATTATTCCTATTACTACAATTGTTAATTAGCACTGAAGCATAACAAGAGTAGCTAGTGACAACTGCTTACATACTTTTCATGCCTTTCAAAATGTTGATACCAATAAGTTAGCTGCACATCCCTTTATGTACTACACAATTAATATAATAGTGTGGAGTTTTGATCAAGGATGAAGTTAAAAGAATGTGTGGTGTGATAATAACAAAACAAAAGATTTCTATAGCGTCATGATCCTGTCATAAAACTTTAGAAATTCCTATTCAGAATCACTTGTACACACAGAGACTTAAGGAATTCAAAATGAACTCTCTGGATGAAAGAAAAGAATGAGAAGACATCATAGGAAATAGGGATATGTATTCATTAAATCAAAAATGGAAAATAGAACAAATGAGCCCATTTTTGTTTTGTATTAAATGAAATGAATTTGATCCCCAGAACCCCAACATTTTAATTTGAATTCATTTTCGGCAAAGAGTGCACACAATATGCAAATATTTGCAACTGTTTGTATTATTTTCCAAAAACAAATTAGAATAAAAAAATTAAAACATCTGAAAACATTAAACATAAATAAAATAACCTGAAAATTAAAAACTGAAACATTTTTTGGCCATGCACATCACTAATAGGAACATTTAAATATCTGGCAGGCTGGCATAAGGTGCAAAAAGATAATATGTTTCATCAATAAATAAACTGAAGTACAAGGTGTCAGGATATTAAAATGGAAAGAGAGAGGATCATGAGAACTGTGAGGAAATATGTTTTTACTGAGAGAGTAGTAGATGCCTGGCATCATAGAATTCAGGCATGTTTGGAACATATAACAGACACTATAGTAAGGTAATGGGAGGATTTGACAAGAGAGTGAGGATGGTCTATAATAGTAGGGACAACTGGAAAGACTTGGGTGCTCCTTATGTACTGATAGCTATTGTGTTAATTTGTTACTATATTATGAACCTACCAGCACAATGAGAAGATCACTTAATGTCAATAGGCACCCCAGTACCTAAAGGGTTAATTACATCAAACAATGTTCTGGATATGTCCAAATTCCAAAAGACATCTGGAACCCAATATTCAGCACCACTTAACTGAGTAAGTTCAGATTTATCTGGCTAAGTAGCAGCATTTGTATATTAGGCCACGTTCAGTGGCCGCTACTTAGCCAATTATCTGGCTAAACGGTTATCCATCAAAGTGATGGGCAGGATAATAGCATTCTGGGGCATGGCTACTTATCCAACTAACTTAAGGCTTGATTCACTAAGGCTTTTCTCCCAATCTGTGTCTTTGGGGAAAACCTTTTATGAATCAAGCCCTTAGCTGGACAAGTGGTGATTTTCAAACGTCTCTGGTAAAGTTAGACAGATAAGTTAGACCAGCCATTAAGCAGGTCTAAAGCTAACTCAAAGTTAAGCAGATATTTTCAGTAGTATGGCTGTGCTGCTGAATATCTCAGCTAAGTTAACTGGATATATTTATCCAAATAATTGAAGCAAATGATCTAAGGATGTGTGGTACCAGTATAAGGGGTAATGTTCAAAAAACTATATGCAGATAAATGCGTATTTACCTGTGTAAAATTGCTTTTTGAAAACTGTGTGTCTGTAAAAATGCAGTGCATGCAGTTTTACCTGAGTAAAAAAAAAGGGGTGGAGTTAGATTAGGGGAGTGCGCAGATATCATTTTAAAATTCCCATGCATACTTTCCAGTACAGATATAAAGGACTCTGGCACAAAAGTACCAGCAGTGTGCGTAGTGGGTGAATTTTCAAAGGGAAATGCCACAAGGAGTTTCCCTTTGAAAATTCACTAGCAAGTGCAGGCACAAAGTTCCCGCAGGCCTGCAAGCTGCCCATGGGATTTCAAAATTGATCTCAGGGAGATCAGGAATATCTTTACATGCAGTGGCCCCAGGTTGATCTTCAAAGTGTAACTTATGTGCATAAAGCAAGGTTTTATGCAGGCAACTCCCTTTGAAAATCAGGCCTATAGAGATCTACATTTCTGTTAAGTATTTACAAAAAAGTGTATCTCTCAGAAAATATTTTTACCTAGAGTAACCCCTGTGTGGTGGATGCCGTAGAAGACAGGAGCCGTGGTAGTCCCAGGGTCACTTTCCAAGTTTCTTTCCCACTCTCGCATAATCAATAGACTACAGGACAAGGTCCTTTTCCAGTGAGGGAGGAGGAGTAAATCCTCCAAGGCCCAAAGTGGCAGGGGTGACTCTCAATTCATTGCCTTGGGGAGGCAACAGTCCACTTTCACCACTAATGAATGTGAATGTCAATGAGGGCCAGGTAGAGACTCCAAAATTAATATTTATTGATTAAGTTCTTGAAAGGCAAACATGGCACTTTTCACATCAGACCTTGACATATATGGCCTGAATTTTACAGTTCTCAAATCTTTTATCAATCTGTGCAAGGGCCTCTCAGTAATGGGCCTGGGAAGCTCTCACCTTCCAATAAGGTTTGACAGGTGGACAGGGGTATCCTGAACAGGCAGAAAAAAATCCCCATCCAAATTACTGATGAACAAAAATATGAATTCTCAGTTTTTGCACAGTTTCCTAAATTTAAACTTCCTCTCCCCAGGGTGAAGACTCTGATTGGGAGTCCTCAGACATATATCAAAGCAGTTCTTACTTATAGTTCTCCTCTTCTGATAACAACTAGGATCTTTCTTAGGAAAGGTCCAGTTAGCAGGAAACTCATCAGCTCTCTTAGATGTTACCTCTTCAAGGTGGCCTCAATCCTCACCATTGGCAACTCAAGTTAAAAACTCTTAATAAAAATCACAGAACACTGGAACTCTTCTGCGGCGAGTCACATCTGTTCCAGCCCATGCTGTATGAGATAGAGAACAGTTGAATCTTTGCTACCTCCTGATCTAACCTAGCACAAGGAGTCCCCAAATTCACATGAACCGGGAATCAAAAATCAAGAGTCCAAAAGCCCATAAACAACCCTGAGGCCAGCACCAGGTGAGGTCCCGGGTCAAGAGACCTAGTCTCTAAAAGGGAAACAAAACTGCAACTTAGAAAACACTCTTACTCCTCTGAACTCTGTCTTACATGTACCATGCTAAGCTCTGCTACAGGCCGCTTTTATACTCTCAGGGACATGTCCATACCAGCAACCTCAGTGGAGGAACCATTCCAAAATGATACACCCCTCCTATTGCAATCTGTCTTAAATCTAGCTCAAAAAACATTCAGTATTAAGGCCAAAATCATAATGAATCCCAAGGGGTCATTACACTAATCTACACAAAAACAGTTATATCCAGGTATGTCAAAAATATTCCAATAAAGGCGTAACAGTCTGCAAGGTAAAACCAGTTTTTTTGTTATTTTTGCCGTCACAGACTAACATGGCTACCCTTCTGGCAGTGTGCATATGGTATATCCATTTAGTATCAATAAATGCACTAATATATAGTATGAGGAGAGTAATTAATACACAGGAGGGGCAATTTTATAACTACCTGTATAGGACTAAAGTCTGCAGAGTTAGACCGAATTTTAAAAGTGGACTTATGTGCATAAGTCTTCTTTGCATTGGGTACACGTGTGAACATACACGCTCAGTGTTATACCTGCTTCTGAGTGGGTGTAGCTTTGTGCATGTAGATTTACATGCATACTTTTGAAAACTGAAAATATGTATATAAGTAATTTTCCTTTCCCAGTTCTGCCACTAGAATGCCTCTGGTGGTCATATACAATGTATGTGTAAAATCGGTCATCTTTTCAGCATATAAGAAGTAAGATGGGAGAGTTAGAGTGTGTAGCAGCGAATGATGAGATAGACTTAATTGGTGTCTCAGAGACATGGTGGAAGGAGGATAACCAATGGGATATTTATTTATTTTATTTCTCTTTTTTCTATACCACCTATCATCAATCTAGGCGGTTTACAAATTTTACATACATAAAATTTTAAAGTAAATAAAATACAGTACCAGTACAAAATAGTAGAAAACATACAACATGAATAAGCGACTCTTGATCTTCCCCTCTAAACCCTTTTACTGCTTAACTCTTCAGCCCTATCACTTTACCTTAGATATTATTATAAGCCTTCTTAAAAAGCCAGGTTTTTAGCATTTTCCTAAATAGCTTATACTCTCTCATAGTGCTATTCCATGGTGGAAGAAGGTTAACCAATGGGTTAATGCTATTCAAATTCAATCGCAATGATAGAGAGGAGTAACTTCGTGTGGGGGAGGGGTGGTGCTTATGTCCAGGATAGCATAGAGTCAAACAGGATAAAGATCCTGCAAGAGTCAGAGATAGTAATTTTTAAACAGCACTTGGGCACACATGTGTGCACATTTGTCGGCGCGCATTTGTGATGCAGCCATTTTATAACATACACATGTATATGCGCACATTATAAAATAGCCTGACCAAGTGCACACGTGCACACAATTTTAAGTGAACATGCGCTTATGTGTGCAAATGCCACTTCTACCGCGTAAGAGCGGGGATTTTAAAAAACATACATGGTCCGGGAGCCATCTCCTGCACTCACACCCTCGGCTGCCGGTATTCAAAATGGTGCCGATAGCCTTTGACCTACTATGTCACAGGGGCTACCGGTGCCATTGGTCAGCCCCTGTCACATGGTAGGAGCAATGGATGGCCAACGCCATCTTGTGCTGGACCACCAGGGACTTTTGGCAAGTCTTGGGGGACTCTCCTGACCCCCACAAGACTTGCCAAAAGTCCAGTGGGGGTCCGGGCGCGACCTCCTGCACTCGGGCCTTCGGCTGCCAGTATTAAAAATGGCGCCGATAGCCTTTGCCCTCACTATGTCACAGGTGCTACCGGTGCCATTGGTCGGCCCCTGTGACATAGTGAGGGCAAAGGCTATCGGCGCCATTTTGAATACTGGCAGCCGACGGCGTGAGTGCAGTAGATGGCTCCCAGACCCCCGCTGGACCACCAGGGAGTTTTGGCAAGTCTTGGGGGGGGGGTCAGGAGGATGGGGGTTTTGTTTAAATTTGCTCCTTTAGATGGCCGAATAATTCGGTGAAGATTCATTGTATTTGTGGGAAATCGCGATACCTTTTGCGACGCAACGAATACAACAAATATGGCCCTATACGTTGTGGATTGCCAATACATTGCAAACGAATGCACACCCCTAGGTAGAAGTAGCTTGATATTTTTTGCACCTCTATATAGCTGGATTAAGGAGATGATAGGCAATACATTCAGGAAAGTTGTGTGGATTGTGCAGCTGACAATCAGGACAAATATAATACATTCTGATATTGGATACTGGAGATGCTGGTATAACAGCTGGCTTAGAAGTTTCTGGGTTCTCATTAACAGGTTTTAGATGGGGCTTGGCTATGGCTAAGGAGTAGTCAGAAATAGAAACCCTTTCACAAGACTCACCGAGTTCGTTCAGGGTCCCGTCCTTGCTCGTGGAGGTGATGTTTGGTTTCTGCATCCTGTTGAGGCTCTGGTTATTATTATTATTTATTTATTTAACAATTTTTATATACCGACATTCGTTTGGAAAACATCACATCGGTTTCCATAGAACAAAAATAGCCAACAGGGCTTTACATTGAAACTGAATAAAGTAACAAGAGAGGGGGGGGGGGGGGGGGGGGGGGGGTAAGGGGTGTAAAAGGAATATATTGGGAGAGCTGGGAAGGAGGGGTAGAGGGATAAGGGAAACCAAGGATATGCTGTACAAGTAAATTCGAGGTAAAGAACATAAATATTAATTATAACTTATGTACAATAGTAATACAGTGGGAGGAGTTAGGAGAGGGGGTTTAAGAAGGGACCTTAGGGCGGGGAAAGGGAGTAGGGGGGGGAGAGGGAGAATGGGGCGGAAAGGAGCAGGGGAGAAAAGGAGGGGTGGCTCAAGGAGAGGTGGCTCAGGTATAGGTTCGTGTGAACAGCCAAGTCTTGAGGTTCTGTCGGAATTTCTTAGGGCAGGTTTCAAGGCGTAGGTGGGTGGGCATAGCATTCCATAAGGCGGGACCAGTTAGGGATATGGCACGTTGTTTAGTGGCTGTAAGGTGAAAGAGTCTGGGAGAGGGTGTGTGAATATTAGCTGTGTAGGGGGTTCTGGTGGGTCTGGAAGAGGAACGAAGGTGTAGACTGTCTGGAAACCAGAGCATTTCAGGATTGTGTATGGCTTTATGGATGAGTGTAAGAGTTTTGAATTGAATTCTGGCTGCGATGGGGAGCCAGTGGAGTTGTTTGAGAATGGGTGTGATATGTTCTTTTCTGCGGGTGCCTGTAAGTACTCGTGCAGCTGCATTTTGAAGCAGCTGTAGGGGGGCAATGCTGTTCTTGGGAAGTCCTAGGAGTAGGGAGTTTGAATAATCAATTTTGGATAATATTAAGGCTTGCAGGGCAGTTCTAAAGTCATGGAAGTGCAGCAAAGGTTTAAGTTTTTTGAGGGTGTGTAATTTGTAGTAACAATCCTTAATGGTAGAAGAGATAAATTTCTGTAGGCAGAATTGAGGGTCAAGTGTGACTCCTAGGTCTCTTACTGATTGCGAGAGGACAGGGGGAACAAGGGGAGAGTTGGGTGAGGGGGTAGGTAAGGTGTTAAGGGGTTGCGGTGAAATGATCATAAGTTCGGTTTTGTTGGGGTTTAGGGCTAGGTTAAGTTGAGTAAGTAGACAGTTGATGGATGAGAGGGCACTGTCCCATCTTTTAAGGGCATTGGAGAAGGAGTCCGTGATGGGTATAAGAACCTGTACATCATCAGCGTAGACAAAGTGGTTCAGTTGGAGCAGAGGGCACTCCACCTCCAGAAAGGTGCAGGATGCCATGATGAGGCTGGAACAAAGTTAGGGCAGTCCAACAAGATTGGAGCAAGGTTTGGACTGTCAGGTATAGAGTGTAGGCAATGTTGGAACCAGGGGTTGGACTGGAACGGTGTAGAGATAGGACTGCAACTCAGGGATGGTGTTTAGGCAAGGCTGGAACTCAGGAACAGTGTACAGGCAAGGCTGGAACTCCAGAACAGTGTGAAGTAAGACTAGAACTGGAACTCTAGAAGAGAGTGCAGGTATGTGTGGAACTCTGGAACAGTGTGCAGGTAAGACTGGAACTCTGGAACAGAGTGTAGGTAAACCTGAAACTTCAGGAACGGAGTACATGTAAGACTGGAACTCCAACTCTGGCTTGACCAGGAACAGACTACAACAGGATATGACAGGGCAAGACAAGGACAACACAGAACATGGAGCATAAATCCTGAAGGCAGCAGTAGAGGAAATCCCCGAGGGCAAAGACAGGGAGAAGCCACTGAGAAAAGCAAGGCCTGGATTGGCCTGAAGTCAGGGAAAGACCTAAGAAGGCCGCAAAGTAAGGTAGAGAGCAAGAAGGCCCTAATGCCACATGGCAAGGCAAGACTGAGCTCAGGAGGCCATGAGGCAAGGTAAGGCAAGGCTGAGGTCAGAAGGCCCAAAGGCCATGAAAAGTCAAGACTGGGATCAGAAGGCCTGGAGGCCATGAGGGAAGGCAAGGATGGCTAAGACAGGGAGCCAAGAGAGACTCTGTGCAAAAGCATTGAGGCAAGAAACAGACAGGGTTAAGTAGGGCTGGAGTCTGGGTGTGGTGCAGGAATGCTAATCAGGGTCCCCTGTTGGAAGGGAGGCTACAGCACAGCCAGAACCATAATAGAAAGGATAAAGAGCTTAGAGAAGAGATGGCTGAGGGAGGATATGATAGAGATCTAGAAAAATCATGAAAGGACTTGAATGGGTAAATGTGAATCGGTTATTTACTCTTTTTGATAATACAAGGACTAGGAAGCACTCCATGAAGTTAGCAATTATCACATTTAAAACAAATCAGAGAAAATTCTTTTTCACTCAATGTACAATTAAGCTATGGAACTCATTGCCAGAGGATATGGATGAGGAAGTTAGTATAGCTGGGTATAAAAAAGGTTTGGATAAGTTCCAGGAGGAGAAATCCATAAACTTCTATTAATCAATAGGGAATATCCACTGTTTGTTGCCAGCATTAGTAGCATGGGATTTATTTAATGTTTGAGTACTTGTGTACTTGTTGCTTGGATTGGCCTTTGTTGGAAACAGGATGCTGGGCTTAATGGACCCAGTATGGCATATCTCATGGTTCTTATAGGCCTCCAGTTGAGTTACTTATTTATTTAAAAACATATTTTATTTTCAACAATGCTATACAAAGCATTGGCATTCTGCTGTGATCTCATTTCATACTATTTCTATTGCTTTAGTTCTTCAACCCTTAAGGGACTGATTTTTTTAGAAGGTCATTTACATGCATAAAACTAGGTTTCATGTGCAGTTTTAAGCATGTAAATCCTTTTGAAAATCAATCTCTCAAGTATTAAAGAAATATTTGCAGCAGTTGAGATACAAATGAAATCAAGGCAGAACACTGAACTAGAGTCAGTAAGCAATAAAACAGATGATACTCAGAGAGGGTAGTTTTGTAATTGTGTGTGGTCAGGTAAAGTCTGTGCTTAACCTTTTACAAGCAGACTTTAGCCTGAATTTTCAAAGCAAATTGCTACGCCTAAGTTTGTGTTATGAACTAGCGCTGCCCGCGGGTCCTCCCGCGAGCAGGCACGGACTTACCCTACGCAGCTGTCTTCGCCGACGCAGCAGGACGCCGCCGTCGGCCTGCCCACGCGGCCAGGAGGCCGCCCTGCTTCATCTTCAGCTCCGCGGTCGGAGACGCGGCTTCCCTCGGGGCTGGGAGTGCCCCCGACGTCATCACCATCTTCGCGGCACTAAGGCCGCAGCCCTGGGCTCGAGTAGCGGCTGGAGCCACCCCCGGGGCCTCCCGCAGTGGCTGGAGCCGCTGCCGTCATTGGAGCCTGCGCTCAGGCTCAGCCCTGCCTCTCTGACGCTCCTACGCACAGACGCTGTGCAGGCCGCTGGCCATGGTCCTGCACAGCCCCTGTTTCCTGCTCTCTAGGCGCGCGGCTGCATCTTCTTCTCCTATTTAAAGGGCCAGACACAGGAAGTGTCTGGGCCCCACCTTGGGACTATTTCCTGCCTCCAGCCCTATAAAGGGCTGCTCCGTTCATTGTTCCAGTGCCTTGCATCGTCGTCGAGTCTTCGCTCTGGAGGCTCCTGCCTGCCAGAGTCCGTTGTAAGGTCTTCTCATCTTGTGGAGCTCCTCACCGTGATGTCGTCTTGTCTTGTCATGCTTTGCCATGCCATGTCTTGTCTCCGTGCCTGAGGTCCATGTCCAGGTGTCTTCGTTCTTCTTCATCCTGGTGTTCCTGCCTTCCCGGATGTGCTTCCTGATGCCACGCCTCGTCTTCGCTCTCGAGCCTTCTGGTACCGGTAGGCCGGGGGTCCCTCAGATGCAGTATTCCTGGGTGGACTGCCTGCCGGTGGACGGTCGTCCTGTGCTCCTGAGTCGTCATGACCCAGATGTGTCTTTCTGTGCTGTCCCGCTCCCGTCGTAGTCTGTGACCAGCCTTGAGGCTGTGTAGGGCGCGTAATGGACAGGGTGGTCCGCAACTCAGTCCCGCGGGTGGCCTGAGTAGGGCACCCTGAGAGACAGTGCCAATGTCCATGCCTTGTGTTGCCTCCCTTGGATGTCTTGTCGAGGATGCCGTTGCATCAGCCATTTGTCTTCGTACCATGGATGCCGTCGCATCAACCCTTGTCTTCGTGCCATGGATGCCGTCGCATCAACCCAAGTCCTCATGCTATGTGATGCCGTTGCATCAATCTTCATGTCTTCATGTCAAGGCCCGTCTACCCTCAACCTCAGGCCAGGCCTGCTGCTCCATGCTGCTCGCAGCAAGTCCGAAAGGGCCCGGAATGGTCAGAGGACCATTCACCTTCCAACATCCTCGGATGTCTGGCCATCGGAGCTTGCCGGCCTGGCGGAGGGTAGACCGTCAGCCATGAGGGGCCACCGTCAACCCTTGGCTTGGCCTAGAAGGTCTGGGCCAGGCTGAGGCCCATGGGCACACAAAACACCATTCTCAACAGTTTGCTTTGAAAATTTGTTGTTAATTGGCCTGGTTCATGCACACAATACCTTGTACAAACTAACACTTGCTTTTGTGAGGCCATATCTTGTGCAGGTTAATTTATATACTTGGGGGTCAATATTCAAAGCTAAAATTTAGCCTGATAAAAAAAGAGGCATTTTGGGGGTATTAGAGAGTGGGCGTAAGTTATCTGAATGTTATGTATAGCTATATTACGCAGTTAACTTTAGGCCAATATCAGAGTAGCTGGAGTGGAGGAGTAGCCTACTGCAGCAGGCTACAAACAGGGGAAATGCTGCCCCCTCCCTTTGTAGGCAGATATAGGCGCACCACATCTAGGTTTGCACAGAAAAGGAATTGTCATTCATATGGGTGAAAAATGATAGGACAAACGTTGCAATGTTAAAATATAGGGGCTAGTGTGGGAACCTCTATGTGAACTATCTACGATATGAGCAACCTCCAGGTGCCAAACGAGAACAATGACAGCCGAAAGTGACTCTGTAATAGGAGTTTCACAATGCCTGTGGCACAAGGCAAGCAAAGCAACACCAACCCTCCCCCCCCCCCCCCCACACACACACACAAACCCATGCACCAGCTTTGTCAGTACATGCAGCATGTAAAGGAGCATGATGCTAAGCACTCATCTGATCTGGCCCTATAAGAGGTGTGTATAATTTTTTTTTTCATCCCCGTTTCGTTTTCAATTCGGGGGTGGGCCATTACTGTCCTGTTTCGCTTGTTATTTCCTCTGACCTCTGACATGTTGCCGTAACAATATAGTTTATAACCACTCTTACCGCACCCACATCTATCCTCAGCAAACGTTCACATCACATAGGCCAAGGGTTTATGTGTATGTGAACCTCCTGCCTGAAACTGCCCTGTCACACATAGCCCCACACTGATCTGGAGATGTCAGGTTGCTGCAAGGTTATAGTGTGTTATGCATCACAGATAGTCATGTGGTGCAGCAGTATGCACATTTGTATGTACCCTGAACATATGCACATTCTTTATTTTTAATCTATACACAATGGCTGAGCACACCAGTCCAAAACACTTTGCATATAGTTGCATTACCTACATCACTGCACACATTTCCATGCTTTCATGCTTGTGTGCTGTTGCTGATGCACATGAGTGTGACGACGTCTGTGAAATGTTGAACAGCTGCTATGCTCTAAGCTCTGCAGTAAGTGGTATAACAGACTTCTACTGTTAGTTGTGAGCAGGCCCTGTGAGCAGGCCTGCTCTGGTCCTACACAGTCCATATAGTCCTCTGTGTATTGCATTCTGGGTTGACTAAGTCTGGTCAGCTGAATTGGTTATGAGCCTACAAGTTGCCTCCATAGTAAGCGCCACACAGTGCTGAATATATAGGCCTACTGCTCCCACAGATGTCATGTGCATGCCAGGATAGCTGATGTCCTTTAGGTGCTGCCATCTTGACAGACATGCTGTTTGTGCCACTTAAGCCCTTCAGGGGCTTTTGTCAGAATGTGACACTGAGTAGGGTTGATATATGCCTGACACTGAAGTGTTTCCTGTGGGCAGCTTTAGATAATGTTTGGTGAGGAAGGACTCACACAGCCTCTTTAGCAGTTAATGCAATCTGCCACACACCTCTTCTGTGTGTATGTAGTGTGAGACAGGGAAGGTGCTTCTTTGAGAGTGTAATGTGTATGTGGGACAGGGAGGGTGCTTCTGTGTGTGTGGTGTGTGTATGTGAGGCAGGGAGGGTACTTCTGTATGTGTGTGGTATATATGTGAGTCAGGGAGGGTGCTTGCGTGTGTCAAGGTGTGTGTGCGAGAGAGAGATGGAGCCTGTTTTTGGCTGGCTTGTGGCTGTGAGAGAGAGGGCATGTGTGTGATTGAGAGCTTGTGTGTAAGTGAAAGAGAGAGCATGTGTGTGATTGAAAGCCTGTGTGTAATAAAGAGCAAGAGCATTGTGTGATTGAGAGAGACTGGCCAGAGAGGTGACGTGTGTCTGTGTGAAAGAGACTGATCAGGGAGATGACTGGTATGTGTGTGCTTGTGTGTGTGTGAGAAAGAAGAGACTAGTTGTGGTCTCTAAGGAAGAGGACCGTGAGGACAGCTTCAGCAGTTACTGTTGCTTCTGGTGTGGCCTGCACGGGAAAGAAGTAGGAGACCTGTTGAGAGGGTAAGTAAAGGTGGCTTTTTATACTAACCTTATCGCCACCAGCGAAGACACCGCTGAGTCCGCCACCTCGCCACCCCGACTCGAATTAACATGTTATCGCACGCGAAAAGGGCCTTTTCACATGCAATATGATGCAAATTAGGGGGAGGGGAGTATTCGGGGCGGGGAGGGGTGGAGTCGGCGGTGTTTTCGCTGCCGGCGATAATGTTTCTAACATTATCATCGGCAGTAGCACGCCGAATAGTGCTACCTTTCACGGTGGCGCTATTCGGTGCGAAAGCTGGCAGCTGGCACACCGCAGTGGTGTGAAGGCTGCGGGCTTTCTCAGGCCCGCCCCCCCGTTTTCGCAGGATTCATCAGTCTGCATTGAATGATGAATCCTGGCCATAGATAGCTACCAAACAGATATTTCTAATGAAAGACTCTTTCTTCCTCAGAAGTCCCGGAGTGGTCTTTCAGTCAGTGTCTCACACATTCTCCTCAGTTTGAGGACAGAGTCCTCCAACTTGCTGAATGGGCCCAAGATGCTAGATGCCCTCAATATAAGTGCAGATCAGACCTCCACATACCCCTGGCCCCTGACCCAGAAGTTATGCAGCCGGCAAAGATCCAGTAAGCATGTACATTAGATGTGCTGCAGCGGTGGGGGTATAAAATAAGGAAAAACTCCCTATGCAATTGCAAATGAAGACTCATGGTAACATGATCTCAGCTCTAATTTTGATTGAACTGGAATCCCAAAGGACCAGGAGGAAACTACCAGGTCAAAACAAAAAATTCCCTGCAAAATAGTTTAAAAGGACCATTTCTTAATCTTCTACTGTCCTGTTCAATTAAATATTTCCTTGCTCAACAGATAAGAGAAATTACAGGAAGCTGGCTCTAATGATTCTTCTGTTTCTCCTTTGGAATCTTATCTTGATATTATCAGTGATTTTCTTTTCTGATCTTATAATTGAAGGAATCAGCGTGTGCACAGTTATATTTTTCTTTTTTTTGGCTCAGTGACTTTATGCAGGTATTGTGATTGCCTTGCTACATTATTTTGGACCTTGGATCTCCTTCTTTATTTATGGAGTTATTTCTTTAAAAAGGCTGCAACTATTAGTTTATGTAGTATTTTATTTTTACCCTTTGGGTGTATTATTCTGTTTTGTTTTGTTATTTTTGCTATAGTTTGCTTCATTGGATAGAGACAGATTTTACAATGCATGTTCAGTAGAACAAGCCTTAAAATAAAAACTTTAACAAAATGAAAATATTAGTCTTATATATTTAGCTAGATTTTTCCACAAGAAATACTGAGGGGTAGGATTTTACTTCAATGCTCTCGAGACAGCTGAAATTGCATTTAGGAAAGCTACAAGTGAAAGCAGCTTTTGCAAGACAGTTATGGGAGACTTGGAATAGAACACTGAAGCCCTGCATTACCTACCATTGAGGCATCCTGACAGGCAAAATGTGAACTTTCAGTCTTCTACATGAACAACCCCTGGATGCTGTAGTGTACAAAGAGGGGGTGCGGGGGTGTAGTCTGCTCCAGGTGACAGCCGGGAGGTCGGTAGCTGCATAGTCTTTTTTCTTCCCCCCCCCCCCCCCCCCCCCCACAACCCAGAAGAGAAAGTGGTGGGTCCACGCAAGCTGGAAGAAGGAAAGGTCATGCAGTTACGGCCCGAAGCAGGAAGAAGAGCAACAGCGCTGCTCCTCACCCTCCCCACCACTGATGCAGGAAGTAGAGTCACACCAGCCCCCGTGCCACCTCAAGAAAAATGAAGAGTCCCCGTCTGTCACGGGGGCTGAAGGAGGAAACTGCTGCTGTGCTTCTGATGGGGAGCAGGGTAGGAAATGAGAGAATGTGCTTGTGCCTATGTGTGAGTTAGAGTGTGTCTGTGTATGTATGGGAGTGAGGGTGCATGTTTGTGTGTGAGAGAGGGAGCTGTGTGAAGGGGTGTGCATGTATGAGAGAGAGAAATGGAGGGAGCCTGTGTGCAGGGGTGTGTGAAAGTGTATGCAAGAGAGAGAGATCCTGTGTGAGTGAGAGGGGAACTGGCGATCACTGGGCAAACTATAGCAAAAATAACAAAACAAAACAGAATAATACACCCAAAGTATAAAAATAAAATCCTACATAAACTAATAGTTGGGCGGTGGGAGGGATGGAGAAGTGAATCTGGGAAGGGGGGGTGCCAAAGGAAGTATCTACCCCATGTGCCAAATACTTTAGGTACACCACTGCCTGGATGTATTATTAGCCAGGAGCTATCACATGATATTTGTGTTACCAATATTCAAAATGCTCTTGATAACACATCAAAATAAATAAATGGGAAATCATACACTTTCATTATTCATAGTTACATGCTTGTAATTACCCTAATAGTTGTACAGAATATCAACTCATTAGCAAATAAATTTCATGAAGGATGAACTGACATTAATTAAAAGGCTACAGCAGATAGACAAGAATAGCTACATGCATTTCACCCTTGGTAAATCTCTGTTTCCTGATTTTATGAAAAGTGGAACAGTAATACTCTGCCTTCCAGAAATTCAATGTGCTTAAAGAAAATCAACAAAGTAGTTGGAAAGAGATTGCATCTTTATTAGGTTAATTAATGTTTCAGGATGAAAGCTTTCAAGACTGCTAAATTATCTTCTTCAGGCAGTGCCACTCCTGGCAGCCTCAGGCTAACTTTTGATATTCGTTACTTCCTGCATCCTCTTCCTCCTGCAACCCCTAAGGCCCCATTCTGGATCCACTCTCTTCTGCTTTCCCTCCATGTCCCTTCTTGAGTCACTTCTGTTCCCACCCCCATGATGCCTTCCCAGGTCCCCTCCACATGGCCCTTTCTCATGCCCTATTCCTCTTACCTACCACCACGTACTCTTCTAGAGTCTTTCCTGCTCCCCCTCCATCCCTCACATCTTTTTGCTGTTTAGGGCTCAGTGATAACAGCAGCAATAGGAAGGAAAGTCAGTGAGGGATCTTTCAGGGATGTTTGCTCACATTCACATGGGTTTCCTTGGTAACAGGAAACTCATGCAACAAGAGGGACAAGACTGCTGAAGGCAGGGGCAGCTTCTCCTATTGGGGATTCGGGGATGTGACTGGTTCAGCTCTAAGAGGGCCCCATTGCCTGCAGAGCCACAGCAGCTGTTCTGGCAGGGTGAGAGCCTCTCCCGAGGCTCTCCCTGATTTCTGGGGTTTGCTTGCTTTTTGCCTCAGCTTCAATGGCCTCTACTTCTCTTATATTGTTTTTTTCCCTTGTGGCTCCATGGGCCTTCATTTCTTTCCCGCAATCTTACGCACCCCTCACACTACCTTGACCTTCCCTTACATCGGCCTCATCTTTCTCTGCCAGCAAACCTCCTGTTACTGTCTCAACATAGCTGAAGGCACCACCCACACATTGGGCCTTTCTGCCTATCTTTTCCCACATAAGGGCCAGTAGCTGCTATCTCTGTCTGTATCCCTCCTGACCACCAATGTAACTACAATTGTTTTATTTTTATATACACTGCATATATTCAGAAACAGCAAGGAAGAAGAGAGAGAGTACGAATGTGTGAAGAAGCGTATGTGTGTTTCAGCGGGCACAAGGGAGTGTGTGTGTGTATAATGTGCCAATGGGAGCAAGGGAACATGTATGTTTATGTATAAGTCAGCAGTTGTGAGGTAACATGTGTCAGTGGGTATGAGGCAACATGTGTGGGTGTGTCAGTGAGAGCAAGGGAGCATGTGTGTCAGCAGATGCGAGGGAGCATGTATGTATGTCAACAGGTGTGAGAGAGTATGTATGTATGTATGTATCAACAGTTGCGAGGGAATGTGTGTGTCAGTTGGTGTCAGGGAGCATGTGTGTTTGTCTGCAGGTGTGAGGGAGCATGTATGTGTGTATGTGTCAGTGGATGCATGTGTGTGTATGTGTATGTGTTAGCAGGTGCAAGGGAGTATGAATGTGTGTGTGTGAATTTGAGATAGGTGCAAAGTAGTGTGCATGTATGTGAGGATGTGTCAGCGTGTTCGAGATAGTATGTTTTTGTGTGTATGAAGAAGGAGAAACTTTGTGCACCCCCTCACCCCCACTAATCTAGAACAATCTCAGGATGATTGGAAAGTGTAGAAAGCAGGGTTTTTTTAAAATTCATATTGGTTTTAATTATTGGGTATTATCTGGTGTGTTTGCTGTTTTAAAATAATTTATTTGTTTTTGGGAAATGTTTACAAATGTTATATGAGCTTATTGGGTGTTCAGTTATTCTGAAATATTTATTCTTGTTATTAGTATGGCTTTGCTATTGTTGATTTATATTTCTTGATTTCATTGTTTGATGTTTTATAAGGAATGGTAATGTCTGGCTTGTTGAGGTTTCCAGTTCAGTTTTTGTCTGCACATTTCTATTTCTACTTTATAGTCTCTTTATTCTGTGTTTGGTGAGGGACTGTCTGTGTTCTGCATGTGTTATCAAGGTGAGAAACATAGAAATGACAGCAGAAAAGGGCCAAATGGTCCATCGAGTCTGTGCAGCAATCTTCCTACGGTAGTAAGTGCCACTTTGTGCAGATATCTCCTAGCCATATGATAATCCATAAAAACTGCAGCTAGCAATATTTTTTATTGGGTGATGAGCTTTCTTGAAAATTCAGACAGTGCTGTTTGACGTGCTTTGCTTATGGATTTGGCCAAGGAAGCAGTCCTGTGCTTTTTCCCTTATGTCTGTGTATCTTACTAGTTCTTTCTCTATCTATGCAGCACAGCATTCTTCTGACTTTAGCTATTGCCTTGTCGCATTGCTTCACTATCACCCCAAGATCCCTCTCTTGGTCCGTGCACATCAGTTTTCACACTCCATCGCATACAGCTCTTTTGTATTACCGCATCTTAGATGCATGACTCTGCACTTCTTGGTTGAATCCCAGCTGCCAGATGTTCAACCACTCTTCAAGCTTTCTTAAATCACTCTTCATTCTCGTTGCTCCTTCAAGTGAGTCCACTCTTTTGCATTTCTTAGTATCATCCACAAATTTAAAAAAAATTACCTTCTATCCCTTCATCAATGTCACTTTTAAAGATATTGAACAGAACCGGTCCAAACTGATCCCTGTGGCACTCCGCTCAACATGGTTCTCTCTTCAGAGTAGGTTGGTTCCATTTATTATTACATGCTGTCTCCTATATATCAACCAGATTGTAATCCATGCCACCACCTTGGTGTTCATTCCCAAGTTTCTAATTGTATTCATAAGCCTCCTATGTTGGAACATATCAAAAGATTTGCTGAACTCTAAGTAGATCACATTGAATGCTCTTCTTTGATCCAATTCCTTAGTCACCCAATCAAAAAAATTGATCAGATTTGTCTGACAGTACCTTCCCCTGGTGAATCCATGCTGCCTTGGGTCCAGCAACCTACCAGATTCATTGATAGTTTACTATCCTTTCCTTTAGCAATGTCTCTATTAATTTTCCCATCACCGAGATGAGGATAACTGGCCTATAGTTTCCAGCCTCTTCCCTGCTACCACTCTTATGAAACGGGACCACCACCGCTCTTCTCCAGGCCTGTGACATCACTCCCATTTTCAGGGATCTATTGAAAAGGTTCTTCAGTGGACTCACCAGCACATCTCTGAGCTCCCTCAGTGTCCTGGGATATAACTCATCCAGCCCCATGGCCTTGTCCACTTTCAGTTTGCCTAGCTCTTCCCATACATTCTGTTCTGTAAACAGTTTTGTCTATCTTATCCCCATCTACGATCTTTTCTACCAACAACGGTCCTTCTCCAGGTTCTTCTTTAGTCAATTCCTAACTGAAATTTAGGAGCAGGATTCACTTTTTTCTCACTTCTACTACTACTTGTACTTTTTATAGGCTGGGCTGACTCTGCAGCAACATCCAATCCTCTACTCCTGCCATTTTTCTTCCCAATACCTATCCCTCCTCTCTCTTTTGCTCGCAGTGACATGATAGAATTAGAAGTGGCAACAGGGATTTTTTATGTCACAAAATAGTTTATAGATGTACTGAACCACTCTACCAGTGCCACTTTAATACTGAGTGGTTGTCTGTCTGTTACACATACTCAATCAAGCTGATAGATTGAGTTCATTTCCGTGCTTAACAAGCACTGCCAAGAAGAGTTGCTAGCTTGCCAGTGGCACAACATCTCTGCTGTGTATGGGTATATGTGTGCACTGCTGACTGACTCTTTTTGCACACACAAAAACTGTCAGACAGAGAAGAAACTAACAAGGCTGGCATGGCTGTTCTCGTCTCTCCACAGTCTGCACTATAAGCAATACACTACTCCCATGCAGAGTAAGACAGAGATTTAAAAAAAGCTTTTTTGCAAACAGAATGCAGCACCTGTCTCTCTTTCACAGTGAGAGAATTATGTCTGCAGCAGTGAATATAGCAAAAAGCCCTTTGCCAATGTCAAAACTATTCTCTCTTTTTTTAAGCCTTTTCTTCCAGTTTAGCAGAGCTTCCAAAAGACAACCTTTTCATATGATATGGAAAGTTTCTTTGCATATTACTCAGCCCTTTTAGTATGAGGATAACAGCATCACTTGATCCAAGAGCCAGCTAGAGACTAGATAAAAAAATGTTTCACCTTAATTGATCCGCTGTCCTATCTACTTGCCAACTTCTCCCAGCTCAACTCCATTTGGATTATTCCCTCAAAGACATTGCTTGGTTGCTATAGTTACCAGTCTCGCCACAGAACATTTGCATGGGCCATAGGCTTGAATGGGAAAAGTGAACGAAACAAAAACTTTTTTTATATTCATGAGCACCCTCCACTCATTTCAGGGGGCCATGAATAAAATGAAAATGGTCACATTTATTGTTTTTTTACCCATTTGTTTCAAATGAATGCACGTTCCTAAAAATCATCAAGAGGAATTTCTCCTGTTGACACTAAATATGATAGAGGAAAAAGGATACAGGATTACAATTTAAACTGTATAGAAGGAAGAGGCACTGCTGGCTGCCAATGTGATTTTCCTGTTCTCTGCTGGACCACAGAGGTGGGAGTCTTGGGTGGCAAAGCGGGGATAACCTATTTTTTTGTTTGCTTTATTTATAAAGTATACACATTTTTACAAGCAATCGCTTGTTACAGAAAAAGAGCAGCTATAACCATAAACAGAACCAAAAACCATAATCTATTAGCTGAATCTACAAATCCACAATTTTGAGAGTTGCAAAACAAAAATTAAAGGTAAATTTTAGCAAGAAATAAAAAAGCAAAGCAGCATGACTATATTCTAACAATTTGAGTCATCTAGCACCATCCAGTGGAACTTGGAGAGGGTCCTTCAATTGATTAGGCTATTGTTACCAGGGTATTAGATGATGTGTTACTAAGCAAAATATAAATCGAATAAATAAAAATAAGAAAAACAATTCAAAATCAGGGGATCTTTTACTTTAAAGAACATTTTAAGCAATCATCAAAACTCCCTTTTGGGCTTTAAAGCACCAATAATAATCAATCAATGCAGATGGTATATCCTAGTTGATTGTTGATCCTCCAAGAACACCATAAGATCCAAAATATCAAAGGATGGTTTGGGAATTACTCTTGTCCTTCAACCTCCTGATTTTTTATTTATTTATTTTATTTTTATTTAGCATTTTTTTATATACCGAGGTACAGCAGAAATTGCCTTCACTCCGGTTTACATTTACAACAACCTGTTACATTTAAAGCATTTAACAGAAAAACAGAAACTGGTTCTGAACAATAACTTAATACCAATCAAGATATACAATATAGTTAGGTATATATCTGTGCTCAAATCATGTAAGGGGACAGCTGATACAGAGAAAAAATCGAGAAGGTTTCTGAGAGTCAGAGAGGTAGTTGTTGGAGGGAGATTGCATGCCCAAGGTGGGACACGCAATGGGTGGGGTCTGTAGACTTATCCTATGCTGTCTTTGAGTGTGCTGTCTTTCAGTGTTTGACTGAGTAGCCAAGTTTTAAGATCTTTTTTAAAAGATTTAATGTTTTCTTGAGAGCTCAGGTGATGAGGTAACGAGTTCCATAATTTCGGGCCAAAGATGGAGATGGCTCTGTTTCTTGTGGAGGACAGTTTGGCTTGTGGTAGTGATGGAACATCTAGATGAAGTTTACTTGTTGACCTTGTCGTACATAGTGACCTATGTATATGTATGATATTGTCCAGGGCTGTGTAGTCTACTTTATGAATTGTCTTGTGTAGAATTGTAAGAACTTTGAACTCTATTCTTTTCTCTACCGGTAGCCAATGTAAATTGTTGAGTACGGGGGTTATGTGGTCAGATTTTCTTTTACCAGTCAGGACTCTGGCAGCGGCATTCTGAAGTAACTGCAGTGGTTTTAAGGTCGTTTTAGGTAGACCTATTTTTAATTTAATTAAAAAATTCATATTTTTAATCATTTCATTGCAAATAGGCATCCTAGGAAAATCCAGAAGATGTAAATTGCATCTTCTTTTTATGTTCTCCATATTATTTTAATTTATTATGAATAACTACTCTTTTTAAGAAAACTTCTACTTTATTTTGGGACTGCTTCACATTATCATCAGGCAAAGTAGTTCATTTAATATTCAAAGTTTCCAAATCTTGGGCATTACCTTTCTGTAAAAATTCTTCCAAGCTCTCAGAAAAAAACTTGAATTTGTCCAGAATGGGACTTCTCCATAGCCAAAATACATTCCCATAACATTTTGAAATAAAATTGTTTAGGTCTCACTGGTGCTGAAGCTATAGGCAAATGACAAGGATTTTGTTCCTCCAAAGGTTTGTTGTTTCCAGGAGACTGCACATCCTTTGAAGTGGATTGTGAAGAACTTCAGAAGAACCTTGTGAGACTAGAAGATTGGGCATCTAAATGGAAGATGCAGTTTAATGTGGACAAGTTCAAACTAATGCACGTAGGGAAATATAATCCCAACTACAGGAACACAATGCTGGGTTCCATTTTAGGAGTCACCACACAGGAAAAGGACCTGGGAGTCCTTGTGGATAATATGTTGACATCTTCAGTGCTGTGTGTGCAGTGGTATCAGGGGAAAAAAAGGACCACTCAGTAGCTGCACTTACACTGATTCTTTAATGCAGGAAATGAAAGCAAAAATAACCAAATATTTCCTGATTTATGGCTGCAGAAGGGAATACTAAAAATTGAAAATGTATAAATTGCTTTACACAGGGGCAGAGAGGGAGAGACCCATTACAGCTGGCAATTTTTCTGCTGCTACATAATCTTGAAATCCACTGCAAATCCTCAGGAGAAGTTTTGCCAGGCAGTAACGGCACTTCCTTGTAGGCTGCTATTTAAGCACAGCGGTATAACTGGGGTGGTTTTACTCACAACCAATGGGAGTCTGGCTGGGCCTAGCCCTGCCCATAGTACCCAGGAAGCTACTAAACCCTCACTTCCCACCTCCTTATGAGTATAGCAACTCTAGCAGGACTCCAAACCCACATCACACAAATCCAGGGGTTCAAAACTTTGCAGTTCCTTATTGGTGCCTAAAAAGACTAATAGAATGTTAGGAATTATTTGGAAAGGGATAAAATTGTGAATATCATAATGCCTTTGTACAGATCCATGATGCAACTGTACCTTGAGTATTGTCTGCAGTTCTAGTTGCCCCATCTCAAAAAGGAAAAAAGTCCCTTTTGGAGAAAGACTAAATGGTTTAGAGTTATTCAGCTTAAAAAACAGAAGACCGATTGAATTTTATAAAATCATGAGTGGGATGGAACAGGTAAAGAGGGAATGATTACGCTTTCAAATAACATTAGTAATAGGGGACACTCTAAGAAACTAGCAACCGACAGATGTAAAACAAATCATAGGAAGTATGTGTTCACTCAGCCAAAGGATACAGTCAAGAGAAGTAAAATGGTGGGATTCAAAAAAAGGAATGAAGAAGTTCCAGAGGAAAAATCCATAAACAGTTATTAGCCAGATATATTTGGGAAAGCCAGTGCCTATTGCTGGGAGTGAAATATAAGAAATAGATCAACTATTGGAGATCTGCTGGGTACATGTGACCCAGACTGGCCACTGTTGGAGGCAGGATGCTGGCCTCAATGGACCATGGTTGACCTAGCATGGCACTTCTTATGTTTTTATGTTCAACAACGCCTTAGACTTTCTGAGGCCCTCAGCATTGATAATCAGATTTGCATCAGTAGGGGAACCCACTCATTCCTGCTAACTTCCAACTGCTTCACTGTAGGGCCCTTCCCAATGCCGATGCTTTCTACTATACCCACCTGTCTGACGTCATCAGAGGTTGCCGCTATTGGCATGTTTCCAACTTCACATGCCTGTGGAGCTCTCAAGGGAACTCACAACTCCAAGCTCAAACCGGCTGCAGAATCTGGAATCATCTGCAAGCCACCTTCTGCATCTAGCAGCTCCAAGAAATGCCCCGGAGTTGACATCATGGAGTCAGACTGAGAGATGAAAGAGTTTATAATACCACTGAGCTCCCTCATGTTTCTTACCCATAAAGGTATTGCTTCTGCTCATAGGACTCTTGCTTCCTTCATCTTGGATCTCATACCACAAACCATTTTTAAGGGTGACACTCTTTGTACTCCCTGTAGTAACAGTCTTACCCCCTCTCACTCCCCCAGGCTCAATCCCTTTCTCTCTCTCATACCCCTACCAGCATATCCCCTCTTTCTTTTGCCTTTCAACTCTCCCTCAGAAGTCCCTTTGGGTGAGGAATGGATCTCTACCTCTCACTTTTCTCTGCCTTCTAAAGACTGAGGAGGGAAAATGGAGTCCCACCACCAGCTATCCTCTGCTCTTTGAGAGTAGAGGGGAAAGAATGGATTCACCTGCCAGTTGTCCTTTCCCTCCTCATGTTGGAAACTGAATGGCCCCATCTGTCAGGTAGTAATCAAGGCAACATTATCCTTGTGTCACTTATCGACTAGAGAAGACAGCATTGATGGCTCTGTGGTGAAATGAAAAAATGGAAGCATCACTTCCAGACCCACTGGAAGATGGCAGCATACTACTGGTCCCAGAAGAGGAAGAGTCAGCATTTTTCCAGTCTGAGGCAAAGTCAACTGTGCTCCAGATAGAGGAGGAAAAAGCAGCCTGAATGGACCTGAATGGAGAAGGAATAGTTATATTCTACCAGGCTCTGACAGAGAAGGAGGAAAGAGTTGCATCCTGCCAGGCCCAGCAGGGGAAGATAGTGGACTCTATCACTGGGCCCAGAAGAGGAAGAGTCAGCACTATCCTGGGCTGAAGCAAAGAGGTCCACATTCTGCCTCATGGGAGGAGTCAGCTGTATTCCATCAGCCGCAGTACAGTAGGAAGAAAGTGCAGAGTCCTCTGAGGCCTGGAGGAAGACAACAGAATCAATTTCTGCCAAGCCTAGAAAAAGATGAAGATTCAGCATTATTCCAGGCTAAGGAGTCTGCCACATCCATAGGGCTCTGGCAGAGGGGAAAATCATGGTTTCCTGCTGGGCCTAGCAGAAGCCAGCATCACAATTACTTGACATTTGTGATGCACTAGTATGTCATGACTGTTAGGAGCGCGGCCTTCGGATCCTATTAGGAGTGCAGAGGTGCGGTCCTATCTCAACAGGGTTGTGAGCCCTTGTATCACAGCGCGGCTCAGGGAGAAGCCCCAAGACACACCGCGAGAGGTGAGCAGGTACGAGCATGGGCAGAGAAGGAGCAAGGCTGGACTGAAGACAAGGCATGGAGTATCTGGAACAGGAACAAGGCAGGCTCAGCCCTCCACTGGACCTACACGCACTATTGAGACCCAGCAACGCAATGCTGGTCTCGAGAGTAGCCCTCCAGCTACTCAATAGCCCTTCCGGACCCACCACTTGGGAACGACAGTGCATGAGGCCATACAGAGGCTGAGGGCAGGAACAAGAAGACTCAGACGAAGGCTCAGGATACTCGGAGGACTCAGACAAGGGTTCAGGTTGCTCAGAAGACTCAAACAAGGATTCAGGTTACTAGAAGGTCTCAGGCGAGGATTCAGGAGAAAGTACTGGGTGAGTGCTGCCTCGCAGCGTGCCCTACACTGCCGCCCATGGCTAGTCGCGGAACACCTTCATAGCGAAGCAGACTCCAGACGAGGCAATGGAACTTGAAGCCAGGCATGACAAATATTCAGAAGAGGCCTGCACAGGGGCATGCCCTACACCGCTGCCTGTAGCTGGTCAAGGACCATGCTGAAGTGGAGCAGGTTCTGGCAGAATCTAAGGCATGCACGGAAGCAGGCACAAGGAACTCCGAAGACCGGGACAGGATTCAAGACTCAGGATTCTCAGAAGCAAGTCATTAAAAATAGGAGTTTTCCTGAGGTTTGCGCTGCAGACAAGAAGAAGGCCCTGTGTCTCGAGATGCTCTTCACAGCCCCCCCCCCCCCCCCAAATGGTGGCATGCCAGGAAAGGTGAACAGACGAGGAACTGGACGAAGAGCTGAAGATGAGACAGATGGAGTCAGGACAGGAACAATGAATATCAGGAACGTGGAACATGGTACCTCAGGACACGGGACATCTGGACACGGAACATCTGGACAACAGGAGAACTGGAAATCTGGAACATCAGGAACATGGAACAAGTGACGAGGGAGCTCCGACGAGGGACGAGACCACGAACATCAAGGTGACGAAGTTCAGGAACATGAAGAACACAGAACGAAGATCCATCAAGGCACAGGAAGACCTCAGAGGATCTGGATCAGGAAGAAGACCACAGACGCTGTGAAGACTGGATCTGAAGGCCCTGAGGAACTGAGGCTGGGCCCTTTTATAGGGCTGGTCAGGCGAAGACTGATGACGTCACTGCTGAGGGCCGCGGGGCTTTTCCCGCCACTGGCCCTTTAAATGCTGGGAAGAAGCACAGCTGCGCGCCTAGAAAGCCTGGGAGCAGGACCGAGGACAGCGGCGTGCAGGCCACATGGAAGGCCCAATGGAAGGCGGCTCCCTGCCGCGAAGAGGATGGAGACAGGCACTGGCTGAGACTGCTTCCCTGCCGCTCAAACAAGGACCCTGGCAGCATCTCCAGCCGTGAAGAAGGAAGGAGGCATTGGGCGGCTTAACCTGCCACGAGGGACAGGAGACAGCTGCAGCCTCTGGGCCATGGAGGACGGCATCAGCGGCGGCCTGCCACAGAAAAGGTAGGGGTCTGCCTGTGGGTCCAGCTGCAGGCAGGATTCTAACAATGACACACTACTGGCATAAAACACTTTTTTTATGCAGTGTCCTTGTACTCAACCAAAAGCTCCCAGAGGCACTTACTATTCTGATAAGGTATGCATAGTCTAGGACAGTGGTCCCCAAACCTGTCCTGGAGGGCCACCAGCCAGTCGGGTTTTTGGGATATCCTCAATGAATATGCATGAGAGAAAATTTGCATGCACTGCCTCCATAACATGCAAATTTTCTCTCATGCATATTCATTGTGGATATCCCAAAAACCCGACTGGCTAGTGGCCCTCCAGGACAGGTTTGGGGACCACTGGTCTAGGATATGGCCATTATCTTGGTTATTTAAGAAAAATGTGAATTTATGTTGGAGATATTTGGCATATTTTGGTTTATTTTGGGAGTTTTTCCTTTGTTCCATTATTTTTTTCATTTATATTAAAATTTTCTATCTATTTATATTTAGTGCACACTAAATCAAAAATAGTGAGCACTATATCCATTTAGTGTGCACTATTTTTGATTTGGTGTCCACTAACTTTTGTAGTGCACACTAAAAAAACAAAACAAGTCAAATGAATGCACATCCTTATCACCTCTAGGGCCCACGATTTGAAGTAGGTTTCTAACAGGTTTAGTCCTTTTGCAAAACTTTGAATGTATGGCATAAAGAAGGCAATAAAGATAGTTCTTTCTGTAGGTAAAACAGCATTGTACCAGTGGAAATATTACTTTGATTAATGCTCATCTTCAAACTGGGAAAAATTACCCATGTAGCTCTAGAACATGAGTAATTTTGCCGCACTGTAAAAAGGCATTCCAATGAGCTGGAAGAAGATGGAGGATGGAACAACTTGCATAGTTTTATATAATCAAAAGAACATGTTTTGTTTTATTTGGAAAAAAACATGCATAAAAAGCAAGCATAAATCTCTGATATAATTTTTGAGGAGGCTAGAATCTAAGAAAAAGTGCCCACATACTTCAGCTTTGATTATTGGTGGAAACAGAAACACCACAGGTAAAAAGTGGAGTTTCTGTCAACATGGATAGTTTGATTATTTCCCCCCAAATGACCAGATCATCTGCACACAGTAGGCATTTGATCTCTGAGTTGCTTAGCTTCTGTCCTGGGGCTGAGGATCTCTCTAGTACTTGGGGATATCATTTATATAAATACTAAAAGTGTAGGACTGAGTCTACATCCCTGTTATAATTCTTCCTTCTGCTTGAAGCTGTTTGCATGTTGTTTATGTTTGCCTTATAGCTAGCAACTTTCATTTTTGTTTTTTATTTTATTTTTCCTGGCAATTTCAATGTTATAACAAAAACAACAACAAAACATCAGTATAAAAAGGGTTTGATATAACACACAGGAGAAAATCAGTGCAAAAGTCATTTTTCCACTGATTCTTTTTTGTTATAACATTGACATTCCTAGTTAAAAGTAAAAACTGAAAATGAAGGTCCTTACTTATAGCTTACAGGGATGATGAAGAGGACCATCAACAAATTGACAGCTTATCATATGTTCAAAAATCCCTTGATAAGGCCTTGGCAACATGCATGGAAATAATACAGAAATGTGCACACCAATACTGTATTCAGATATGGCGGGGATTGTGTCATGGGAATGGGCACGATGTTTGGAAAGGTCACTTTCATACCTAATTTAACACTGAAAGGGAGAGAGGGCACAGGAAGGGGATAAGGGAAAGAGGACCAGACATCGGCAGAGAATGTAAAGGGATCAGACTAGGGACAGGTGAAAGTGATTTGGGGGGAAGAAATCCAGGCACATAATATACAAGGAAGGGGAGGATGAATGGAGAAGATAGTGAAAGAACATAAGAAAAAGATGAGAGAAGAGAAAGAGGAGAAGAAGGAATGTGAAATGAAAATCAGGCAGGAAGACTATAAAGAGAAAGAGAAAGAAAGAAAGAAACAAGAGAATGGGATAGCAAGAGAGAAGGAAAAGAAAATATTAAAATATCCACTGCTGGAGGGAGGGGGGCTAGCATACCTCACCAAGGACATTTGCACCTCCTTTTTCTTACTGGTTATTCCTCTCTCTATGCAGCCTAGCATTCTCCAGGCTTTATCTATCACCATGTCACATTGCTTTGCCACCTTCAGATTGCAAGACACTTTCACCCCAAGGTCCCTCTACCAGTCTGTGCACATTAGACTTACCCCCCATCACAGATGCATGACTCTGCATTTCTTGGCATTGAATCCCAGCTGCCAAAACTTTAACCACTCTTTAAGCTTTCTTAAATCACTCTTCATTCTCTTGCTCCTTCAAGCATGTGCACTCTGTTGCAGATCTTAGTATCATCCACAAATAGACAAGTTTTACTTTCTATCTCTTCCACAATGTCACTCACAAAGATATTGAATAGAATTGGACCCAACACTGATTGATGTGGCACTCCACTTAGCACAGTTCTCACTTCAGAGTAGGTTCCATTTAACATTATATGTTGTCTCTTGTCAGCATTCTAGTTCATAATCCACACCATCTTGGCACCGACTCTCAAGCTTCTCATTTTCTTCATGAACCTCCTATGCGGGACCATATCAAAAGCTTTGCTAAAATCCAAGTAAATCACATCGAGCACTCTTCCTCGTTCCAATTCTCTAGTTACCCAATCAAAAAAATCAATCAAATTTGTCTGACAGCACTTTCCCCTGGTGAATGCATGTTGCCTTGGGTCCAGCAACCCACCAGTTTGTAGATAGGTCACTAACCTTTCAATCAACAGAATTTCCATTAATATTCCCTCCACCAAGTTGAGGCTAACCTGCCTATAGTTTGCAACCCTTTCTCTGCTACCACTCTTGTGAAGCATGATCATCACCTCTCCTCTCCAGTCATGCTATTGCAGTGAGCTATTGAACAGCTCTTTCAGCAAACATGCCAGCACATCTCTGAGCTCCCTCAGTATCCTGGGATGTACCTCATCTGGCCCCATGGCCTTGTCCACTTTCAGTTTTCCTAGCTCTTAGTATATATCTTGTTCTGTAAATGGAGTTTCGTCTAACTCACCTCCAACTATGGTCTTTTCAACCAGCAGCAGTACTTCTCCGGGGTCTTTTTTAGTGAACGCTGAACTGAAGTATTTGTTTAATATTGCTACCATTTCTTCATCGTTCTTCACACATTATTCCTCATCACCTTTCAATTTCACTATACCACTTTTGACCACCCTTCTTTCTCTGATATACCTGAAAAATGTTTTGTCACTTCACCTCTTTGGCAATCCTTTCTTTCGCTTTATACTTCTTGAATGCTGTACTTCTTGCCTTTAAGTTTTCTGTCACCTCCTTTGAGAACCAGATCAGTTTCTTTTTTTCTCTTACTTTTGTTTACTTTTCTAATATATAGATTTGTTGCCTTTGTAAAAGCTCCTTTTAATTTGGTTCAATTTTGTTCCACCTCACCCATTTTCTCCCAGTTTTCCAGTTCTTTCTCCAGGACATCTCCATTTTGACAAAGTCTGTATTTTTGAAATTCAAAACTCTGGTCTTCATGTGACTTCTCTGTATCCTGTTTGCTATATCAAATCATATCGTCTGATGATCATTGGTGCTCAGGTGAGCACCTTACTTGGACATTAGAGACATTTTCCCTACTGTAGTTGTGCATTCTGTGTTGAGTATCACACCCTTCCTCATGGGTTCCATTACCATTTGTTTGAGCAGAGCCCCTTGAAAGGCATCCATTATCTTGCTATTTCTTGTAGCTTTCTCAGAAGGAATACTCCAAACTATATCCAGTAGATTAAACTCTCCAATGAGCAACACTTCTCCTTTCTTTCCCATCATTTGGATGTCTTCAACCAGATTCCTGTCCAGCTCTTCTGTCTGAATCAGAGGCCTCTAGAGCTCACTGATACAAATGAAAGCCAAAGCTTCTTTTCTTAGGGCAGCCCATAATGCTAATTCCCTACCTGACATCCCTTGCATTTCAGTTCCTTGGATATTGTTTTTGAGATAAAGAGCTACTCTTGTACTTTCTGTCCTTCTTTAATAAGTTATAGCCTGGGATAGCCTTATCCCTATCATGAAACTCAGTGAACCATGTCTCTGTAGCAGCAACAATGTCCATGTCTGCTTCCACCATTAGATCCTGCAGTTATGGAATTTTAATGCCCAGAATAAGAGCATTTATGCACATAGCTTTCCAGCTTCATTCCTTCAGCTTGCTGCTCTTCTTGAACATATTTTCTGCTCTATTAATAAGAACATAAGAACATATGAAGATGCCATACTGAGTCAGACCAAGTGTACATCAAACCCAGCATCCTGTTTCCAACAGTGGCTAATCCAGGTTACAAGTATCTGGCAAGTACCCAAACATTAAGTAGATCCCATGCTACTAATGCCAGTAATAGCAGTGGCTATTCCCTAAGCCATCTTGATTAATAGCAGTTAATGGACTTCTTCAAGAGCTTATCCAAACCTTTTTTAAACCCAGCTACAGTAACTGCACTAACCACATCCTCTAGCAACAAATTCCAGAGCTTAATTGTATATTGAGTGAAAAATAATTTTCTCTGATTTGTTTTAAATGTGTTACTTGCTAACTTCATGGCATGTCCCCTAGTCCTTCTATTATCCAAAAAAGTAAATAACTGATTCACATTTACCCATTCTAGACCTCTCATGATTTTATAGACCTCTATCTTATCCCCCCTCAGCTGTCTTTTCTCCAAGCTGATCAGCCGTATCCTCTTTAGCTTTTCCTAATAGGGGAGCCATTCCATCCCCTTTATCATTTTGGTCGCCCTTCTCTAGACCTTCTCCAATGCAACTAAATCTTTTTTGAGATGCAGCAACCAGAACTGTACACACTACACAGTACTGAAGGTGTGTTCTCACCATAGAGCGATACAGAGGCATTGTGATATTTTCCATTTTATCCACCATTCCCTTCCTAATAATTCCTAACTTCCTGTTTGCTTTTTTGACTGCCACAGTACACTGACGATTTCAATGTAATATTCACTATGATGCTTAGATCTTCTTCCTGAGTGGTAGTTCCTAATATGGAACCTACCTGTTGCAGTTGGGTGCTGCAGTCAGGATAGTGGACCCTTGGGCCGGTCTACCCAGGGAGGCAGGGTAGGCCGGGAGGCGGAGCCACAGGCTAGCGGTGTTCACCCGGGAACCAGAAACCCCCCAGGAGGAGCCCGTAGGGCCCTGGAACCTTGGGACTTAGGAGAAAGCTCAGAGTCTATAAACAGAGAAAGCCTGGGCAGAGGGTGTAGCAATGAAAGTCCAAAGAGAACACAAAGTCTGTAGGCCAGCAATGCGGGTTAAGGACCAGCTGAAGGTAGGACAGTGGGCAGCAACAACACCTGTGGCAAGCTGGATCGTGAGGCAGGAGTTGAAGACAGGCTGTGAACTGGAGCAGGCTGTAGGCTGGACCGGAGTCTGGAGCTGGCTGTGAACCGGAGCGGCTGTACACTGGAACGGAATTTGTAGCTGGCTGTGAACCGGAGCAGGCTGAAGACTGGAACGGGGTCTGCAGCTGGCTGTGAACCGGAGCAGGCTGACGACTGGACCGGGGCCTGCAGCTGGTTGTGAACCGGAGCAAGCTGAAGGCTGGAACGGGGCCTGCAGCTGGCGGTGAACCGGAGCAGGCTGAAGCGGAGCCAGGAACGGACCAGGGTCTGAGGCAGGCGGCAAGCTGAAGCAAAGTCAGGAACGGTCCGAGGTCAGAGGCAGGCGGCAAGCTGAAGCAAAGTCAAGGCAATCCAAAGGTCAGGTCAGGAGCGAGGAACAGACGAAAGCGCAACTCAGAACTACTAGGCAGTAGTGAACCTCGTTGCAAGGCAAGGAGAAGGCGTCCGGACGCCGGTTAAATCAGACTTAGGGCGTGGCGTCGTTAGTACAAGTGGGGCCAGACTTCCGGGAGCTGTACGCACATAGTGTGCGTCCTCACGCGCGCGCGAGGCAGCGGGAAGACGGGCAAGCAATGGCGGACGCCATGAGGAACCGGCAGAGCTGCAGGGGTCCCAGGCGTGCGGAACACGGCGTTTCCAGGAGTGGAGGTGAGCCCTGTTCAGAGTAAGAGAAGGGGAAGCGGTGGAGACCGCAACACCTAACATCATGTAATTATAGCATTGGTTATTTTTACCAATTTACATCACCTTGCACTTATCCACATTAAATTTCATCTGTCATTTGGATGCCCAATTTTACAGTCTTGCAAGGTCCTCCTGTAATGTATTACAGTCCGCTTGTTTTTTAACTACCCTGAATAATTTTGTATCATCTACAAATTTGATTACTGCACTCATCATATTCCTTTCCAGATCATTTATAAATATATTGAAAAGCACCGGTGCAAGTACAGATCCCAGAGGCACTCCACTATTTACCCTTTTCCACTGAGAAAATTGACCTTTTAATCCTACTCTCTGACACCTGTCTTTTAATCAGTGATTTCTGTTACTTTTTTCTCCCACTTCCTGGAGTTGTTGGGGGTGATGTTTCAACTTCCTTTTGCCACACCCATCCTCTAGTTTAAATGCTTTATGGCATGTGATTTGAATTTTTCCTTTAGGATCCCTTTTCCTGCCACTGACAAATGTAAGCCATCTTTGGCTTAGAGCCTTTTACTGTTTTATACATGGCCTCAGCCTCCAATGTAGCCAAAGCCTTCCTTACACCAGGTTGTGAGCCATGCATTAAAGTTATCTATATGGCTCAACCTCTCATTCCCTTTTCCATGAACCAATAACATTTCTGAAAAGGCAATAGTCTTCGCTATGTGCCCACTCTGCTTCCCCAGAGTCTGGACATCTCTCTGTACAGCTTGCATGCTGTATCTATCAAGATCATTGGATCTTCAGAGTCCTTACTTTCTTCTTTGATTACATTGACTAGCTGATTTACATTTTTACAGATGATGATCCTTTGAAAATAATTCCCAAATTAGTGCCTTTGACGATTGAGTCTTCCAGTACAAGTAGCTTTTCCTTATGGTTTGTGATTGTGTTATGGGATTTTGTGTATATTGGGTTTCTTTTTCCTTTCAGATCCCACTCTTTACTAGAGTTTTTAGATACAGAGAAGGCATTTTATACTTGTGTCATTTGGAAGGGTAGATGTCTCTGTATCACATATCTTATCCTACCAAAGCCCACTGTAATCCATTTATTCTTGGCTTTCTGGGTGCTTTGGCCAAGTGGGAGAGGGCGTCTGAGCTACACAACTGGGAAGAGTGGGTGCCTTTGGGTAACAGGACTTATCCTACCAGTGCTCACTGTAAATCATTTGTTTCTGGGTTTCTGAATCTTCTGTGGTAGTGGGGGAAAGTTACCTGAATGCTATAAAGTGGGTGAGGCTTCTTTGGTAGTTGTTAATTCCTTTTTTATTGTAACCAAATCAGCTTTAAGGTGAGTTCACTCCTTTTTCATTGAAGAGTTATAAACAAATGGGGAAAGCCCTTAGCTTCTAGATGGCTTGCCTCAAGACAAAGGCACCACAATTGCTGCACTGAATAATGTTCATTTTGTTAATTTGATTTGATAGAAAACTCATTTAATCTGATAAATAGCAAATTAACTTGTTACCAATTACTGCAATTATGTACAACAGCAAGGCTATATTAGAAGTGCAAGCTCTGGGGTGGGTGGGCAGAGGGGAAGGGAGAGAGGGCTGATAACAGTAGCAATTATCAGTGAAAAAATTATCAATTGACATGCACTTATTGTGAGTTTAAAGAATCCACTGAAAGTTAGCAGTCTAGATTCCACTTTTTTTTCTTAAGTTCAACCTGCCACCTCCAAAAACCAAGGGCACACAATACTACAATTATAGAAACCTCTTTGTGATGCCAAGTGGTCAGGACTAGTTAGAGAACAGACTCAAGGCTGGACTCTAGCAACAATCTTTATAAGCTTCTTTATTATTAAGCAATAGTAAATAAAACAAGTTAGATGGTTTGTGCATGTCAACAAAATAATTGTAACTTACAGTTCATATTCTCGAGGCTTCTGTCTCTCTCTCTCTCTGGGCCTCTCTCATCTCTTTGGCCTTGGTCTCTTATCCCTGCTTGCAGTGATTTACCCTCTCCCAGAATCCCTTGCTGGGTTGGGACTTAAGAATGACCGGTACAGAGGTGAAAATGAGAACAGTAATGGAGTTCAAGATGGTATGGGATAAACCCTGTAGATCACTAGAGGCTAGAGGATGGAAATGAAGAAATGGGGTTACCTATGTTAGCTATGGGTGTAATGTTTCTGCATGGGGTAACCTGCATGAACCAGAAATTACTACTCTTCACAGAAGGCATGGAGGTAATCTGCACAGTGGCAGTTACTATTATAAGTAACTTGCTGGTCAGAGTGGATGGACTATTTTCTTGTATTTGCCTTTGTTTTCTATGTTACTATGCTATAACATTTTGTTTGTTTTGGATGCAAACCCAAGGAAATGAAAGAGTGTATGTTGTTTTAGAATGATAGTACTTCCCTATAGGAGAGGTAATTGGTAGTGTAAGTTCAGTGAGCAGTGACTTGCCATTGAAAATTTACATATTTAACACACATCAAAGTGATGCTGTACAATAACTGCAAATAATTTCCAACTGTTGGTTCACTGTAAACCGAACCGATATGTACTTGTACATGATCTTCGGTATAGAAAAGTATTTAAATAAATAAAATAAATAAATAACTTGTGTCAAAGTGGTGCTCACCTCACTATTATAACTGAAGTTGCACCCATTTACCATTGTTTTATCAATTTACTCTATTTAATTTCAAGCATAAAACAAGTTGCTTTAGTAATCAGAGACTGTTTATCATCAAGTAGTCTTATGTCCAGTTGAACTTTCTAATTAATCCCTGTGGTGATATCTTAGTCCCTGCGCAGGCATAGGTGCCTCAAGCATTGAAAGCTACATCTGTTTAGGATCTGAATAGCCTGAAATTAAAAACTACAAAAAAAACAAACAAACTACAAAAGGGCAGCACTAGAGAACTACATTTCCCTGCAGCCCTTGCTCACCAGCCTGGTGAGAGTCTCAGTTGGGAGGAGTAGGCACTGGATGGGGTCACTAGCCCAAGACTGGCTATTAGTTGTATAAAGGTGAAGACTTCTAGCAGACAGGGAATTGGAGGAAGGCACAACAGGAACCCAGCAGAGGTTAGCTTTCCAGAGGAGTGGAGCAGAATGGAGGAGTCTGAAGATGAGCCAGAACTAGAAACAGGGGCTACTGGACAACACAAACATTAAGCTAGGTAAGTTGACTGGTATTTAATGCTTGTGAAAGAGTCCTGGAAGTTTTCATCACTAGCTTGAGGGAAGAATGGGCTCTAATTGATTAACCAAATTGTGAACTGACTGCTCTGAGAAATAGAAAGGAGGGCATGGCACTGCAACAGTATAAACTTGGGTAACGTTAACAAGCATTGGTACCGAATGTTATGAAAGTAGAAGCCTTTTGTGACATTAAGAAGCTCCATTTAGAAAGTGCACTAAAGTAAGAAAGGCTTCTTAAATGAGCTAAGGGAACTTTGAAGAGCTTTGCCTTTGTCTCTAGCACTGCACTTGAACTACAGACAAATTAAGGTTTCAGCGCCTAATAAATCAAGTAAGCAGAGTACCCAGGAAGATGCTTACCCAGTGAAAGAAAGCTATGCTTATGGAACTTGCCTGGGGATAGTTGTCTGAAGAGAATAGACCTGCTGTAAAAGAGAAGAGTCCTGTGGGTTAAGGAAATCCTCACCTGGTTCAAGCTTCACATAAAGGGACTGCTCAGGAGGACCAGCTGGGCATGTAGTTGTACTGTTTTCCTTTCGAATGTGGAAGCTGAGGACCAATGACCTGGAGGGGGAGAAAAGTTACAACTATGGTGTTTACATCTGAGCATGTGAGCTGTGATTACAATGTAAAATGGATTTCTTCTTGAAGAATGCTTTTAAGTTTCTTTTTTTTTTGTGTAACAAAAGATCTCAGAGTAAAGAAATAAAAACCCTCATTATTCAAAGACCCTTCTGTGAGAACTTGTGAAGACTGAAAGATGATATACAGGCTGGCAGTTTTAGCAATAATAGCTGGGTGTTTAGGAACAGAAATACTTAATGTCCTGGACTGTTAAAATCCCCAAGGTGAAGAGAAATATCTTACCGCTGAGCTCAAAGCATTTACCTGTTGGATTTAGAAGGAGGGTGTTGCGCTGCAGATGGATGGGAGCGCCAGGGGGCGCTCCCTAGCACGGGACAAGAGATGTGAGCCCCTGTGGCGAGACGGTCCAAGTCTGGGAAATGGGAACGGAGGGCCTCTACTGAACCTGCACGCCCAGATGAGACCATCAATGCAATGATGGTTTCTTGAACAGTCCTCCGACCGTTCCAAGCCCTTTCAGACTGCCACTGGGAACGACAAGGGCAGCAGGCTGGACAGAGGACAAGAGCAGACAGAGACATCTGGCACAGGACAAGACTCAGATGTAGGTAGACGAAGACTCAGGCTTGGAGGTAAACAAAGACTCAGGCTTGGAAGAAGAACTTAGAAGGAGTGCTGCGACGCCATGCGCCCTACACACCCCAACCGGGATGGTCGCGGACCACGATGGAGATGAAACAGCATGGCTGAAATCGACTCAATTACATTAGAGTTTGAGATGTGAGGGTGAAGATCTGAGATGAAACTCAGATGGGTTGAGGAAGAACATCCAAGACAAAACTCAGATGGGTTGAGGATGAAGATCTGAGACGGAACTTGGATGGATTGAGGATGAAGATCCGATACGAAACTCAGATGAGATGAGGGTGAAGATCTGAGATGAAACTCAGATGAGACGAGAGATGAGATGACTCCTTGGCACCGTCTGATGGAAGGACCCACCAGCGCCTTACACACCCCAGCGGGGGTGGTCGTGGACCACTGGACCTCTATGTGCCCTACCAGCCCAACCGGGCTGGTCACAGACCATGAGGGATGGGTCAGGCAGAGCTGAAGACATCTGGACGAAGACATCAGGAACAGATGGACACCTGGAACAGGCGAAGACATCAGGAAGGAACGGAACATCTGGAAGAACTTGGAGACAGGAACATCAGGGAACATCTGGAACAAGGACAAAGACAAGAGACCAAGAAACGAAGAACATCTAGATGACAAGGGATCCCACATGGAAGAGAGTGCCTTGGAGAAGCTGGAAGACGTGGAGTTCTAAGGAGGACTTATTCCTTGCAAAGGCAAAGCTGGAATAACGATGAAGCCCTTTTTTAGGACAGAAGGTATGACTCTCAGATGACATCAGCAGGTGGAGCCAGGAGGGCCACTCCCTCACTGGCCGTTGAAATCCAGGAAGCATGTGCAGCCCCGCGCCTAAGGAAAGGAAGCAGGATTAGCAGCAGGACCCTGGACAGCAGCCCTGCTGAGGAAGGAGGAGCCGGAGCAGAAGCTGGAGAGTGTAGCAAGGTGGCATCCTGCCGCCGAAGACCCCAGGGATTGCAGCCTCCATGCTGCATCAAAGAAGATGAAGTCAGTGACCTCCGGTCGCGGGACAGGCCGAAGTCTGTGGCTCCCTGCTGTGGCGAAGGAGGCAAGCACTACCTCGGGCAGCCGCAGAAGTGGCAAGATGGCGGCCTCAGGACCGCAGAGGCAGAACTGGAGCGGCTCCTGCCATGGCAGCACAATGGCGGCTTCCTCCCGCTGCAGGAAATCCTGGCACGGCTCCTGCCGTGCCAGCAAGAAGACATCGGGGGTCAGGTCGTGCTGGCCAAAGAAAGATGAGGGCCTGCTCACAGCACTGCTGCGAGCAGGATTGCAACAGAGGGTAGTTTGGCAGAGACTTTTTGCGAATTCACAGAGAATGCACAGTCTTAGCACCTGGCAAGCGCTGTATGAATAAATGAAGCTGAAAAGGAGCAGCTCAAGTTCAGCCAGACAAGAGCTCAGAGTGTTAATCCAGGGGCTTAACTGGGAATAGCCTGGTTGTATATATTCCTCCAACCCAAAGGAGGTGCTGCAGGGAGCACAAATGGCCTTCAGAAAAAATTTAAAAACATGGCTATTTAAGCAAGCATACAACAAAGAGAAGTGAGAGTAGAACCCAGGGAAATGTTTGTTGCGGTCAGGCAAACTCCCCCACACACACCTTTCTTCTTAAAGTGTGTCTTCTCTTTTTTATATTCTAAATTCTTCCTTTTGATTTTAAACAACAAAGAACTAGAGTTAAGTAGCACTGATCTTATAGCGTAGTAAGAAAAACTGGACATGACTTATAACACCCATCAAATAATATTTATTATGAAATTGTTACAGTATTTTGATGGCACCTGTTTAAGAGTTAGAATTCTAGACACTTCATAAAACATAGTTTTTGTGCCCTATTGTGACCTGTTGTGATGGCACCCGCTTAACCACGGTATAGAAAAGATTTTAAATAAATAAATGCAATGAAAGATAATCTTTTTCCATTCACAGATTGCGGCAGTGTTAAAAGGGCTTTCTTATAAATTAAGTTTCCAAAAGGTAACATTTTTGCTTTGAAAGGAAGAAAAAGTAAGGGGTAGATTTTTAAAAAGTGCGCCTTCGCGTACTTTTGTAGGCGTACCAGGCGCAAACAAAAGTACGCGGGATTTTAGTAGATACACGCGTAGCCGCTAAAATCCTGGATCGGCACGCGCAAGGTTGCCTATTTCGTGTAGCCGGCGCGCGCCGAGCTGCGCAGCCTGCCGCCATTCCCTCCAAGGCCGCTCCGAAATCGGAGTGCCCTCGGAGGGAACTCGCTTTCGCCCTCCCCTCACCTTCCCCTCCCTTCCTCTATCTAACCCACCCCCCGGCCCTATCTAGACCCCCCCTACCTTTGTCGGGGGATTTACGCATCCCGGAGGGAGAAGTAAATCCCCGCGTGCCAGCGGGCCTCTAGCGCGCCGAGATGGGTCCTGGGGGCGGTTCCGGAGGGTGCGGCCACGCCCCCCGGGCCCGCCCCCGAAACGCTGAGCCAATCTGACACGCCCCCCTCGAAAAACTCCGGGACTTACGCGAGTCCCGGGGCTCTGTGCGCGCCGGTAGGCCTATGGAACATAGGTGCACCGGCGCGCAAGGCCCTGCTCGCGTAAATCCGGGTGGATTTACGCGAACAGGGCTCTTAAAATCCGCCCCTTAGTGTTCATAAACTACAAGAGATCACAGAAAGAGGAAACAGACAGCAATATCTGGAAAAGCTAAATGAAGCTGGGAAAGTAGACAGGAATGCAAAGATTGAAATGGAATAAAAAATAGCAATTACAATAAAAAAGGGAGGACAGGATTTTTTTTTTTTAGATATGATAATGATAGAAGGAAATTCAAAAGTGGCATTGTGAGATGCAAAGGTGAAGGGGAGGAATATGTAGATGATGAGGAAAAAGCGAAATTGCTTAATAAATACTTCTGTTCAGTGTTCACTATGAAAGGGCCAGGAGCAGGACCATATAAAACAAACACAAAAAAATGGAAGTGAGGTAAATAACTGATTTTCAGAAAAGTATGTTCATGAGGAGCTAACTAAACAAAGTAGAAAGTGATGTGGCCGGATGGGATACATCCAAGGGTACAAAAGTGATGGAGCTTTCCCACTGCTGAGCTGCCACTTGTTAACTTTAAATATTATGGATGTGCTGGCAACGAATAACCCACATCTTTAAAAAAAAAGTCAGATTCAATCAACATGAGATCATAACAATTGAACATGATCTCAGAATATCTTGTTGATCTGTTCATAGATGTGAACCCAGTTGTCAACAGGAGTAATGGGCATGGAAGTTTAGCAAAAGTGCTTGAAAAGGTACTCCAAAAAAATGAGGAACATAATTCAAATTAAAAGAGACTCTATATATACAACTTCTTTCAAGAATTAGTCGATCATGTTACTAATATGCAATTTTGTCTTCTGGTTCTAATATTTTACATGTTCTATAATGACTTTATTTTAAATTATGTTTGTCTTAGTAGTTAGTGTGCTATTATGAATGTATTATGCTGTAATTTGCATCACACTAGTATCGGAGGCTGCAGAATATGTCCTTTTTTAAATAAATAGATAGCTAGCTAGCTAAATAAAGGAATTTAGAAAAATCCTGGCAGCTACGCTGACTGACCTTTTCAATGCTTCTTTGGCGTCAGGAATAGCTTGGGAGGACTGGAGAGGGGCAGATGTAGTTCCTATTCACAAAAATGGAAGTAAGGAGGAGGGTGCTGGGAACTACAGACCAGTTGGTATGACCTCTGTGATGAACAAATTAATGGAATCATAGTAAAAATGTATTTATTTGTTTATTTATTTAGGCCTTCTATTTGCCATCGTTCCTAAGGAAGATCACAATGGTTTACAAAGTCAGCATTAAAATTCTTGGTCATCATTCACATCTTTGTCAGCTTTCATATTCTAGTTCTACAAAACGCATCAGTAAATATATTATCTAGTACATATTCATACATTTTCTATATTGACACAACAGCAACTACTGATTCTTATTCTAATAACAAAACAGAAAATAGAGGATAATACAGTAGGGATGTGAATCGGGCTTCGGACGATTGAAAATATTGGATGATATTTTCAAAATCGTCAGAAATCGGGGGCTCCCCCAAAACGATAGGAAAGCTCCACGATATTGATTGTGGGGTTCTCTTATTGTTTTGGGGGAGGGCGGGAAAAATGGTACACAAAAATAACCCCTAAACCCACCCCAACCCTTTAAAACTAATCCCTTAGCTTCCCCCACCCTCCTGACCCCCCAAAAATCTTTTTACAGGTACCTGCTGGTCCAGTGGGGGTCCGTGGAGTGATCTCCTGCTCCCGGGCCATCAGCTGCCACTAATCAAAATGGTGCCGATGGCCCTTTGCTCTTACCATGTGACAGGGTATCCGTGCCATTGGCCGGACCCTGTCACATGGTAGGAGCACTGAATGGCCGGCACCATCTTGTGCTCCTACCATGTGACAGTGGCTGACCAATGATACTGGTAGCCACTGTGACATAGTAAGGGCAAACGCTATCGGCGCCATTTTGAATACTGGCAGCCGACGGTCCGAGTGCAGAAGGTCGCTCCTGGATCCCTGCTGGACTTTTGGCAAGTCTTGTGGGGGTCAGGAGGGTCCCTCAAGACTTGACAAAAACCCCTGGTGGTCCAGCGGGGGTCCGGGAGCGATCTCCTGCACTCGGGCCATTGGCTGCCAGTAATCAAAATGGCGCCGATAGCCTTTGCCCTTACTATGTCACAGGGGCTACCGGTGCCATTGGTCAGCCCCTGTCACATGGTAGGAGCACAAGATGGTGCGGGCCATCCAGTGCTCCTACCATGTGACAGGGTCCGGCCAATGGCACGGATACCCTGTCACATGGTAAGGGCAAAGGGCCATTGGCGCCATTTTGATTAGTGGTAGCCGACGGCCCGGGAGTGGGAGATCGCTCCAGGGACCCCCACTGGACTACCAGGTACCTGTAAAAAGTTTTTTTTTGGGGGGGGGGGGGGGGTCAGGAGGGTGGGGGAAACTAAGGGATTAGTTTTAAAGGGTCAGGGTGGGTTTTTTGTTTATCGGCTCGGGCGCAGCCGATAAACAAAACCACGATCGGGTCCGATGAAAAAAAAACACATGTGAATCAGAACCGGAATCCGAACTGATTCCGGTTCCGATTCACATCTCTATAATGCAGTTTCTGGAAGCCAATGAATTGCAAGATCCAAGATAACATGGTTTTACCATTTTTAAAGATGGCCTGGGCCATCCAGTGCTCCTACCATGTGACAGGGGCCGACCAATGGCACGGATACCCTGTCATAAGGTAAGGGCAAAGGGCCATCCGCACCATTTTGATTAGTGCCAGCCAACGGCCCAAGAGCGGGAGATGGGTCCCTTTAGGGACCCCCAGGTAATTTTAAAAAGTTTTTTTTTTGGGGGGGGGGGGTCGGGAGGGTGTGGGAAGCTAAAGGATATGTTTTAAAGGGTCTGGGTGGGTTTAGGGGTTGTTTTTGTGTGCTGTTTTTCCTGCCCTCCCCCAAAACGATAAGAGAACTCCACAAACAATTTCGTGAGGTTTTCCTATCGGTTTCTGGCAGCCCCCGATTCTGATGAGTTTGAAAATATTGTACGATATTTTCAATCGTCAGAAAAACAATTCACATCCCTAATAGTTTCCACATAAGCAACATATAAATAAATTGAGAGCTCTTGGTATGGGATCTAGAGTGACTGACTGGGTTAGAAACTGGCTGAATGGGAGGCGACAAAAGTTAGAGGTAAATTAATTTTACTCTGAGGAAAAGGCATTTACTAGCAGTCTGCCTCAGGGATTGGTGCTTGTTCTGATTCTTTTCAACATTTTCGTGAGCAACATAGTGGAAAGATTGTCGGGAAAGGTTTGTCTTTTTGCTGATAATACCAAAATCTGCAATAGGACAACAGCCAGGATAGTGTGGAAAACATGAGGAGAGATCTAGTAAAGCCTGAGGAATCATTTAAGGTCTGGCAGCTAAGATTTAATGCTAATAAATGTAAAGTAATGCATTTAGGCTGCAATAACCAAAGGGAGAGGTACAATATTGGGGGAATAAAAAATTGTAATCAATTCCTGAGAAGATTAAAGTCTGAAGCACCATTCATAAATCTTCAGGTTCTAGAAGGAGCTTGAAATAGCCAGTTTTTAACAGGTTTCAAATGTGTCCTTTCATAGATCAGTGGGGCTTCAGTAGCACTCCGAGGTCATGAACATGAGAAGAGACAGATATTTTCTGCCTATCAAATACAAACTGAGCTATATTCTCTATACAAGTTTTCCTGATTATAATTATAATTTCTGTTTTAGAAATGTTGAGTTATAATTGGTTATGAAATAACAATTTTGAATGGCAATCAGATAAATTTCTGTTTGTAATTCTATATCCTTCATATTTAAACAGCATAAATCTGAAAGTTTAGTCCTAATCCTGCCAAGAGCTTGCAAAGGTGCAGCAGATAAATGTTAAACAGCAAAGCTGAGAGTGTTCACTCCTCGGGCATATCAGTTTTCATCTCAGTCCAAATAGAGGTATTGTTTCCTAAATGTATATGTTTACATTCAGACAGATAAGAACTGAACCACTTTAATACCATTCCTATGACATCAAGACCTTCAAACTGCTTAATAAGTACTACATGATAAAATGCAGCTGATAAATCTAGTAATATTAGACTATAACCACACCACATGGTATCTTTGATGGATTAGTAGTATTAATGATAGTCCTGAACAAATAATGCACTGAGAGACAGGATCAAGCTACCTATCAAAGTAAGAAAAAGCTAAGATGGCTACCAAAGGAGACTGCATTCCCAGAATTCCCGGTACTCAGTCCCTAAGTGAGCATGAGCCAGAGTGATTCAGCAGGTCTCTCCTAATTGATGGCGAGGTGCTATAAATAAGGGAGTTTCCTGACATGAAGGAGTTCCAGTCCCAGCTTGAGCCAGATCCAGAACCAGCAGCAGTCCTGCTATAGAAACCCATGGAAGAAGAGGAAGAAAGAGGGACAGAGGCAGGAGGGGGGTTATCTGCAGATAAAACCCTCACACAGAGTTAAAATAGAGTTTGCAGTTTCTTTCTCATTTATTTTAGCTAAAAGGGAATGGAAAAGTATATAAGATCTAGGTGGAGGTATGTAATGCTTCCCTGTGTTACAGTATGTAATTTCATTTGGGGATGTTAAAAGCCGTAGTAATCTATAAAAGAGATTTGCCTTAAAGCTACTAAGAGTTAATTTAAAATTACTAAGGTCACCATTTCATATTGAGAGCTAAATCCTGCTATTGCTTGAAAGTTTGGGCTACAGTAAATAATTTTCTGTAAATTTTAAACTCCTGGAAAGGTGATTCTTTGTTTAGAATGGTTTAAAAGCTGTGCTGGGAAACTGCTTGAATGCTTGATTGCAGTAATTAATTCCCTGTAAACTTTAAAGCATCTGCTGAAAATTCTTTCTCTGATTAGAGTAGTTAAGATGGCTTAAGTCTCAGTAGTATTTGAACTATTAAAAGTTTCATATAGAACTAGAGGTCATAAAATGAAACTCCAGGGAGGACGATTCAGAATCAATGTCAGGAAATATTTCTTCACAGTGGATGCTTAGATGCCCTTCCGGAGGAAGTGGTGAAGAGATAAATATTAAAAGGGGCATGGGACAAACACTGTGGATCCCTAAAGGCTAGAGGATGAGAATGAAGAAAAGAGTGAATGGGGGTAACTTGCTGGTATGAAGGTTACTATCCTAAACACAAAAGCCTGCATATTGTTGATGCAACTCCATCGTATTGCTCTCTGCTTCAACAGCAGGGGGAAAAAAGGAAAAGGGGAATTAGATTCAGACAGAATTATTGGGGGAAATCCCCCAAAACAAAATGAAAAATGAAATGTTTACTTTTTCCTATCACTGGTGAGACCTCATTTGAAATACTGTACAATTTTGGAAACCACACCTTCAAAAGGATATAAACCAGTTGGAGTCAATTCAGAGGGTGGCTACTAAAATGGTCAGTGGTCTTCATTCTAAAGCATATTGGCACTTAAAGATGTAGACATGTATACCCTACTAGAAGGTTAGATAGAGGAGATAAAATCGAGACCTTGAAATATCTCAAAGGTTTCCATGCACAAGAGGCTAGTTTCTTTCAAATGGAAAGGAGGCTCTAGAATGAGGGATGATAAGATGAGGGTGAAAGGAGTAGAATGAGGAGTAATCTTAGGAAATATCTCTTTTCAGAGACAGTAGTGGATGCATGGAGTAGCCTCCCAGTGGAGGTGGTAGAAACAAAAGTGGTATCTGAATTCAAGAAAGCAAGGGATAAATACAGGGAATCTCTGAGGAAGTGAAGGGAATTGTAAGCTAAATTAGTTGGATAGATGGGCAGGCTAAATAGGCCAAATGGTCATTTTCTGTCATCATGTTTCTGTTTCTAACCAGTGATTATTTAACTGTAACAGGATTTCTGCTTTACTGAAAAACCTGAAAAGAAAATATTAGAGACAGAGAACAGGAAGGTCAATATTCAAAAGCCATTTTGACGGGTATCTAAATGTTATCCATCTAAATGGCACAACAGACATATTCTGCTACTTATCATCCTAAATTATAGTTGGATAAGTAGTTTTCTGGCTATAATTTAGCCAGATAAAAAAAGGGGTGTTCTAGGGGTATTTCAGGGAGGGGTTGAGGTATCCGGCTAACTTATCTAAATATTGTATATATCCAGCTAAATTAGAGGGATAACTTTAGACCTGCTGCAGACCAGGTCTAAAGTTGTCTGGTCTTGTGTGACTAAATAACTTTACACTTAACTGGGCTATATTTAAATGAACATAGATGGTTACGGGCCTGATGCACAGGGGCAGTAACTTTGAAACAGCTGCGCGAGCGCACATATATGCGCATATGCCAGCTTTTGTCAAAGGATACAATGATTTTCTAACATACTTACGTTTATGCGCACATAGGGGCGGATTTTCAAAGGGTTATGCGTGTATATTCTGCGCATAACCCTGAAAACCCGCTTCTGCGCGTGCCGAGCCTATTTTGCATAGGCCCAGTGATGCACGCAAGCCCCGGGATGCGCGTATGTCCCAGGGCTTGAAAAAGGGGGCGGGGAGGGAGCGTGTCTGGAGCCTCCAAGCCCAGCGGCCATTTGCTGCTGTGCCCGGGATCGTGCACGCGCAACCTACGCCTGCCCGTACGTAGGCGCAACTTATAAGTTAAAGGTAAGGGGGGGTTAGGTAAGGCTGGGGGTGGGTTAGGAAGGGGAAGGGAGGGGAAGGTGGAGGGAACCGAGGAAGGATGCGCGACTTGGTGCACGCAAGTTGCACAATTGTGCACCCCCTTGTGCGCACCGACCATGGATATAACATGCGCGCAGCTGAGCGTGCATGTTATAAAATCGGGCGTACATTTGTGTGCACAAATGTACACCTGCGCATAGTTCTTAAAATCAGGCCGATAGTATAACACAGACTGAACATGCACATATGCAGATAATTGCTGTCTCTACCAGGTAAGTGGAGATATTTTAGTAGACATGCTTGCCAATGCAATTATCAGTTTCTCCCGTTTGTTCTCAGTTCACCCAGGTAAAGGATAGGATTTCCTAACCCCCTTAATCAGCCTCCCTTTTACCCTGTTAGCCTCTACCCTTAAAACCCCACTGACTAGCCTAGATGTTTTTGTTTTAGGACTTACACACTATCCATAGCAGAAGTAAAGTTATGCGGTAGAGGACCCCGTCGTGCGCTTCTGCGTGTATTTACATGCTGGTTTCATTCATAAATCTTGGAATGCTCACCCCTGCCTCTTTTTCGTAAAAAACGTTTTGTGCGTATACAGGAGATATGTGGGTGCCTTTTAAAATCCATGTGGCGTGCTGGTCCAACTTCTATGTGTATCTCCCAGCTTTGTCGCACGTTGGGCTTTTAAAATTCACCACTAAGGCTTTTCTCCCATTCTGTGTCTATGGGAAAACATAAGTTAGGTTTCTTAAAAAAAAAAAAAAGAAAACCCACATTACAGGCCTACACACACAAACCTGTCCCCCCCCTCTTCCTCCAATCTGAGTTCCAAAGGATCTACAGGACCTAGCTTGCCACACTCTTCCCAAAAGGGCCCCTTTCACTGCTAACAACATTTCTTTTTTTGGCCAGGAGCCCTCCTTCCAAATCCCCTGCTCCCATTTCCCCTTTTATTGTAAGCACATATCTTGCCATCTCCCGTACCTTCCCACCACCCACCCCAACCCCTTCCCTTCTATGCGCCCTCCTCACCCTCCCCATACATTTATATGTAGTAGCTGTCTCCCAGTTCATGGTAGCATCTTACCAAGATCTGAGCCCAGTGCTTCCACTGTAGTAATAGTACACTTCTGCCGTTTTGGGTACTTGCCAGGTTCTTATGGCCTGGATTGGCCACTGTAGGAAACAGGATGCTGGGCTTGATGGACCCTTGGTCTGACCCAGTATGGCATTTTCTTATGTTCTTATGCTAGGCGACTACGATGGAAGCATACCATAGTAACCTAGAAATGGCAGAAGTGCATTACTACTACTCCAATAGAAGCAACTGGCCTGGATCGCGTTAGGAGGCTACCTTGATCCAGGAGACAGCTACTACAAATAAAGGTACAGGGGAGGGTGGTGAGAGGCTGCAGACAGCAAGCAATGCGCTTACAATAAGAGGAAGCAAGAGCAAGGGGTGAGGGAGGAGAGCTTCCGGCCCAAATTTTTTTTTTTAGCTGTAAAAGGAATCATTTTGGAGAGAGGGTGGCAGGTTTGGCCCTGTAGGGCCTTTGGAACTTGGGTAGGAGGGAGGCGGGGGACAGGTTTGGAGCGATTTCGGAGCGGCCTCGGAGGGAACTTTCCTTTGCCCTCCCCCCACCTTCCCCTTCCTTCCCCTACCTAACCCACCCCCCACCTTACCTTTGTTGGCAGATTTATGCCAGTGGGCTGCTGGCGCGCCGTCACCCGACCCGGGGGCTGGTCCAGAGGCCTCGACCACGCCCCCGGCTGGCGCCACGCCCCCGGGCCCGCCCCCGAAACGCCGCGGCACGCCCCCGAAATGTCGCCTCGTTTCAGGAATGCCCCCGACACGCCCCCTCCCCACCCCTTTTAGAAAGCCCCGGGACTTACACGCATCCCGGGGCTCTGCGCGTGCCGGCGGCCTATGCAAAATAGGCGCGCCAGGACCCTGCGAGCGTAAATCCAGCCGGATTTACGCGCGCAGGGCATTTAAAATCTGCCCCTATGTGTAAGCTGTTTTATATGCAGAAACCAAGATCTGTATGCAGAAATTATGATTTGTGAACAAATCAGGCTTTCTGTGCATACATTTTGTTTAATGCACAGAAATCAGGATTTGGACACAGAATATATTTTCTCTGCAGAAAACATGATTTAGACACATAAATATTATTTTTATTTGCACCAAGCCTTTGTGCTCACATTATTGGGTTAACACTTTTTTTTAACCTAATGCATTAGCTGAGTTCATGGGGAGATAAGTCTTTTTTAGAGTGTGAGCAAAGAAAATATACACTGAAGTTGAGAGCACATTTTTTATTTTCATCTTATTGCATCATCCCCCCCCCCCCCCCCCCCCCACACACACACACACCTTGTTTGCCAATAATGATGTTTCTTTCTCCTTTGGGCATTATTCTTTCTGTAGTTCATTTCTGTGTATTCATTTTCCAAGTTCGTTTTTTTTTTTCCTGTGTACTGAAAGCGGTGCATGACAAAATGCAATTAAGAATATGATAATTCACAGTTTCATAAATAAAGAATGAATACACACTGTACCACATTGTAATTGTAATTAAATGTTATTAAAAAGAAATATTGTCAGGGAATAAGAAAAAAACAAGACATTTTTTTATTGCAGTTTTAATTGTAAGCCTTTAAGATATGGTTGGAAAATGAAATGATATAATTGAACCGCTCTAAACCATTTATGTATGATAGAATGTTATGAAGTAAGAACAGGAACGTGCTGGATCTCCGGTAACACAAAGCATTTGGAGGAGGGAGATTTCCCAGCACACAGATCTTCCCAGTGTCATGTCAGAGAGGAGATTGTGGTCACAACGGTTTTGGAAAGAATATCAGATGATACTGGATAATTGGATGTAAATTAGCCATGATTTCTATTGAGTACCATAGAGCTAAAAAACATAGGGGTAGATTTTAAAAGGGTGCGCCCGGACGTACATGTGCGCGTAGTACCCGGCATGCACACATGTACACCTGATTTTATAACTTGCGTGCGCAGGTGTGCGCAAGTTATAAAATCGAGGGCCAGCACGTGCAACGGGGTGCACAATTGTGCACCTTGCATACGCCGAGCCGCGCTGCCTTCCCCCGTTCCCTTCCCCCCCACCCCACCTTCCCTTCCCCTACCTCCCCCGCCCTTTCCTCCCTACCTTTTTCTTTTTTTTGCTTCTATATCAAAGCTTACTTCAGCAGCAAATGGCCCCGCCCCCGGACCACGCCTTTTTGCAAGCCCCGGGACTTACATGCGTCCCGGGGCTTTAAATGCATCGCCAGGCCTTTTGAAAATAGGCCCGGCGCGTGTAACCCTTTGAAAATCTGGCCCATAATTCTTTCTTTGTGAAATGTCTGTTCAACCTAATGCACCAGAAAGGAAACATATATATATGTCCTCTCTCCCAATCCATTTTTAATTATGAATAACTTTAATTCTTTTCTATTAACAAACTAGGCAGTTGCCTAGGGTGCCAGCCATTAGGGGGTGGCAAAGAGCAGCCATATGGGGCTGCGAACAGAGCTCATTCCACCCACGGCCAAGAGAAGTAGAGTCTTGGCAGTCCGTGAGCAGTGCCCATCCTGCACGCGGCCAAGAGAAGCAGAGACTCAGCGGGCCGTGAGCAGCGCCCATCCTGCTCATGGCCAAGAGAAGCAGAGTCTTGGTGGGACACGAGCGGCACCTCTGTGTGCTTGGGGGAGTGAGAGGGACTGTGTGCATATGAGAGAACAATGGTGTTAGTGAGCGAGCGGGAGGAAGCCTGTGTAAGGGTGCGTGTGTGAATAAGACAAGGAACCTAAGTGTGCATAAGAAAGAGGGTCTATCTGAATGAATGAATGAATGAATGAATGAATGAATGTGGGGCCAGAGCCGAGGCCTGGACTGGTGGGGTGAACACAAAGTTCGCCTAGGGTGCCTAATACCCTTGCACCAGCCCTGCTTGAAGGGACGGGTTCTTGATCTTTTGTCTTTACAACCAGCATACAGCAAAGATTAGAGATTGTGAAAATATTTTTTTTAGATTTCATATTTTTGAAGAGATATTTTTGAACAAGGGTTTTTTGTCATCTTTCTAGTCCTGATTTCATGTTGGAAAGATATTACCCGACTCTCCAAGGGGAAGGGATCTAAAAATGGACACTGGTTCAGGTGGGAGAAGAACATCTTGGGAATTCACCATGGGCAAAGAGACTATGGCTTTTTTGGTTTTGATCTTTCAGATGCTGATCCTAATTTTTTCCATACTGGCTTGGAATTTTATCGTCAAACTTTAAGTTAATTTTATTTTGAAAATCATCTTTGGACTCCTTGGTTTTTGGCTACCACTACCTCATGTGGCCAAACTTTTTCCCCACTGAGGAGCCCCTAACCTGATGCAAGGATGATTGGGGTACGTGTAATTTGGATGACTGTGGCTACAACAACCAAAGGCCCAGGAGGTAAAGTCTCCCCCCAACCAGATGAACCCCAGCAATATAGCTCCCTGCTTTCAGCCAGCAAGCCATTTTGGGGTCCCACTACATCTGGCTATGTATGTTCTTACTAAGCAGCCTTTTCTTCTATAGTGTGAAGTAGGCATGGAGTATAGGAAAATGCAGGGGGGGGGGGGGGGTTTAGTTTTGTTTCATTTCTGGTGGTGGTTTCAATTTTTTAATCAAATCTTTTTCTCTTTTAATTTTTCATTTGATTTGGTTTGGTTTTAGTGCAGGCTATTTTACAATAATGGACATTAAACTAAACCCAGACTGACATTTTAAAATAACTTTCCTCTCCCTGAACATTCTCCCGCTTTCTGTGGTATCCCCTGGACTTTCTCTTATACCCTGTGTGCCTCTGAGGGATCCAGGGACTCCTTCTTACCTTAATGTTAAAACCGAAACTCCTTCTCTTGCACTCAGTCACTTCTGCTCCACAGGTGTCGTTTCTCATACTGGCTGCATCCGTTTTATTTTTTGTGCCTTTATGAGAACTGCATCACTGGAATAGGAGTGACTGGGGAACACTTCTGTCCCCAGGTAGAGGATCCAGTTTTAAGATAAAGTAAGGGGGAGTCCAGGGGCCCTTGAAAACCTATAGGGAGTGGAGAAGAGTCCAGAGAAGGCCTCAGAGGGAGGGATGAAGCGGGGGGGGGGGGGGGGAGGCTATTTTAAAATGGCAGGTTTTTGGGTTTTGTTTTGTTTTTTTTAATAGCAACAATGGCATGAAACTAAATGGAAAAAGATAAGTTATGCCACTGAATTTTGAGTAAACTGTAATGGAGACAGAATATTCAGCAGTAGACTTATGAAGATCAGATTGCACTATCTAGGAAGGAGATGATAAGAGAGTGGATAAAGTTTCTGGTGGTACGTTCAGAAAGGAAGGGAAAGATTTTAGAGATGTTGTAGAGAAAGGCATGACACTTCTTAGCAGCGTTGTGGAGGTGAATAGAGAAAGAAAAAGAGGAGTTGAAGAGGACCCCCAAGGTCATGGGCCAAAGGGATAGGGAGGTTAGAAATGTTACTTAAAATGATCAAAAAAGGTGTGTGTGGGGGGGGGGGGGGGGGGAGGATATAGGGTACTAGGAAATACAGTGATGGGGTCTTTGTGTGCCCATAGTCTTCATGACTGGGGTAGAAGATTGTGAGTCTGTCAGCAATGCAGGATACCCAATTTTGCATGGCATGTATAAGGGAGAGGTTTCTGGCTGGTGCCATGAGAATGCTATCCCATCATGAAGAAGATAGCAATGAATGAATATTGTGAGTTGGCAACCATTATTCTTTTATATTATTTTTTTTTTTTCCTGTGGACATATTTTGGCCTTGCAAGACAAATTCCTTATGCCCTATTGCTTTCTAAAGCATTTGCAGTTTGATTTCTGTCTGTAGTAATCCGTTTTGTGTGTGTGTGTGTGTATTTGTGAGAAAGAGAGCTGGGAGCTTCCTCATTGATTCCTATAGAGTTGGGGGATAATAAATGTTTCAGACAGTATGCAAATGAAGTAGTATGAAGACTGAAGTGTAAATGGCCATTTTTAGGTCCTTGGCCTTAGATCACACAGATATTAAGATCCAAGCATATATACTATATATTAAGTATATTATATGTATCCAAGTATATATACTATATATTAAGATCCAAGCATATATACATGTGATGTTTTCTTAACGAATGTCGGTATACAAAAAAAGTTAAAGTAAATAAATAAATAAATAAATAAATAAATAAATAAATAAATAATATGATTTTGTCATCTTTTTCTTTAGGAGATCACTGTTATCCAAGTGACTTTGCATGTTCAATAAGAAATAATCATGCTCAGGGGTAGGGAAATATAATTTGGAACAGAATCCACCTCCAAATGATTATTTGTACTGTATGTTCATTTTTGCCCTATTCTGCCTTCTATGCAGCCTCTGCCCCAGCTTTGAATACCAAGTATTTATATTTGTCAGTCAACCAGAATAGCTGTTCACCTCAGCCTCATTGCTGGCTGTGAAATGGATGAAATAATCTTTTTATTAAGATATACAATATATGTCTTGCTGATTAAGATAGAGAAAGATCCTCTATGAGTAGTATGTTGTCCACTTCCTCATGGGAACCACTTGTCAACATCATTGACAAAGACATGCTTCGTTGGTTCCATCAGATGCATCCTCTGAAACCCAAACCCCCTGGAAGGGGGCCTGGAGGAGACCCTATGAAGGAGGGTACTTTTGCGCCCGTTGGTCACAAATGGCTGCACCCTCTCTGTCTCATCTCTTTTCTTTCTTTTTCCTCTCCTCTGGGCAAGATGGCTGCCTCCGCCTCTCTCCGCCAGCCTTTCCGGTGTCCCCAGACCGGCATGGGTGATTGCGTTCACTATTCTTACGCTGAGGTCACTTAGGGCACGCGCGCGCGTGCCACCCTCTCTTTTGAATGCGTCATGGTGGGAACCTCAGGAGTGTCCCCACCGCATGACGTCACTACCTCCCGGTACTTAGCCTCCGATCTCCGATCCAGCTATGAGTTAGCAAGGATTCCACTCCAGCTAATTTTGACTTCCTTCAGAGACACCCGCTCTGAGTACTCACTCCTACAAACCCTAAGGGGTTACGCTAGCTACACTAGGGCGTTTTAGGTACCCGCTCCTTGGGGGCCTTATTTGCTCCTACCTACCCTCCGGGGTTTCACTGTTCCAGCAAGGACGCTCAAGGCACCCACTCCTCGGGGGTCTTGATTTGCTCCTATCTACTCTCCAGGTTTCCCAGCTCATCAGGATCGTAGGTACCCGCTTCCTGGGGCCTTGCACTCACCTGTCTTCCTCCTGGGTTAACCTGCATCTGCAGAGGATATCTTGGCCCCGGCGCTCCAGGCCTTTCATCATCTCTACCTCCATTCTGCAGAGGTCATCTCTTCAGCAGCTACCAGCCTTCAAGAGTACATTCTCTCTCAGTCTCTCTGCCTTGTCTCACCACAGAATAGATTCTCGGCGTACCCTGCTTCACGGACCACTAGTGGATCTACCATTGCTGATTATGTCATCTGTGGGTTCTCGGCCTACCCCACTCCATGAACCACTACCGGACCCTTCACTTCCATCATCTGCACTTGATACAACTCAGTGCCTAGACTGAATTAATCATCAAAGACCAACTCGCAGGATCGCAGCCCGCAGGATCGCAGCCCGCTTCTCGGGCCTTGCCAACTGCTATATAATAAAGCTTCTATATCTCTCTGTGGTCATTACTGAAGAGTCAGCCTATTGCTGTATTTTCCCCACAGGGCCCCTCCCCATGGGAGGAGTCATCAATACAGCAACCAAGGGTCCACAAACATGTCAAAATTACAACAATCCTGAAGATCCTGTAATGATAAAAAGTTAACACAAAGGATCAGATTTTCTTGGATTATTTATCTTATAATATCACAGTGAGCAGTAATCCCTGTAAAGGAACTGGTTTCTATTCAAAACATATGCTAAAAATTAGGGATGTGAATCGTTTTAGGACGATTAAAATTATCATCCGATAATTTTAATATCGTCTTAAACCGTTATGGAACACAATACAATAGAGATTCTAACGATTTATCGTTATAAATCGTTAGAATCGTGAGCCGGCACACTAAAACCCGCTAAAACCCACCCCCGACCCTTTAAATTAAATCCCCCACCCTCCCGAACCCCCCCCAAATAACTTAAACATTTCCTTGCCAAATCCTACCTCCTTCAATCCCCCACCCTCCCGAACCCCCCCCCCCAAATGACTTAAATTACCTGGGGGTCCGGAACGGCAGCGGTCCGGAACGGGCTCCTGCTACTGAATCTTGTTGTCTTCGGCTGGCGCCATTTTCCAAAATGGCGCCGAAAAATGGCGGCGGCCATAGACCAACAGGATTCGACGGCAGAAGGTCCTTCCGGACCCCCGCTGGACTTTTGGCAAGTCTTGTGGGGGTCAGGAGGCCCCCCCCAAGCTGGCCAAAAGTTCCTGGAGGTCCAGCGGGGGTCAGGGAGCGATTTCCCGCTGCAAATCGTTTTCCGTACGGAAAATGGCGCCGGCAGGAGATCGACTGCAGGAGGTCGTTCAGCGAGGGTTCCGGCGCCTCGCTGAACGATCTCCTGCAGTCGATCTCCTGCCGGCTCCATTTTCCGTACGGAAAATGATTCGCGGCGGGAAATCGCTCCCTGACCCCCGCTGGACCTCCAGGAACTTTTGGCCAGCTTGGGGGGGGGCCTCCTGACCCCCACAAGACTTGCCAAAAGTCCAGCGGGGGTCCGGAAGGACCTCCTGCCGTCGAATCCTGTTGGTCTATGGCCGCCGCCATTTTTCGGCGCCATTTTGGAAAATGGCGCCGGCCGAAGACAACAAGATTCAGTAGCAGGAGCCCGTTCCGGACCGCTGCCGTTCCGGACCGCCGCTGGACCACCAGGTAATTTAAGTCATTTGGGGGGGGGGTTCGGGAGGGTGGGGGATTTAATTTAAAGGGTCGGGGTGGGTTTTATCGGGTTTTAACGATTTTAACGATATATCACGATATTTTACCCCCCCAAATGGCAACAATACGATTCCCTCCCCCTCCCAGCCGAAATCGATCGTTAAGACGATCGAGGACACGATTCACATCTCTACTAAAAATTGTTTTGTACATCTGAAGTATAATATTTCTCATTGAAAATATTGAAACAATTGAAATGCTTATTCTGTTCAATAATTAAACTTGTTTCCAGAGGTGAAGAATCTGAAAAATTATCCATTTGCCAGCAAAATAAAACTATTAATTTAATTATAGCAGTGCCTATGAGTTCATTTTTCTATTTAATTTTTTTAATGGTGAAAATACTCCTGGTGTTCAAATTATTTCCATAACATCTTTTAAAAGTGAAAACCCCTACAGCCTGACCATCTGGCTACCAACATGACAGTGCTTGAAGTAGTTTTGTGCCCAGGAGCGTTTACACTTGTCAGTGTGAGTCACCTCTCCTTAGTGATATGTGGTTCAGTTTTTTATCTCCTCATCCTGCACCAGAATTGTCTCTGAAAATGGCATCACTACAAGGAATTACTGAACATTTCTCAAAAAGAAGTAAATTTTAAGACCTGCACATTGGCGCACATGTGGGTGCGTTTGTAGGCACGCATACATGGACACGGTGATTTTATAGCAATCGCACTCGTGTTATAAAATCAGCTATATGCACGTACATATGCACACAATTTTATATTTATGCACGGGTAAGTGGGGGGAATTTTAGTAGCTATGTGCACCGACGTAATAGCCCTTTCTCCCAGTTTGTTCTTAGTTCGCCCCAGTAAAGGAAAGGACTTCCTTATCCACCTAGTTAACTTGCTTCCTTTTTACCCTATTACTCTGACCGCTGACTAGCTTACTTTTTTTTATTACATGACTTACATGCTGTCCATAGCAGACTTAAAGTTACATGGTAGGGGATCCTGGCATGTACTTGTGTGCATAACTACTTACTAATAAAACACTGGAAATGAGATTTTTTACCTGTAACGTACCTTCCAGGTACACCTGGCCAGAACCTATATCACTAAACATTTAGTCGTATTTTGATGATTTAATATAACCAAAACTTAATGGCACCTGTTAGAATATACTATAGTATGCTTACTCCAACATTACTTATGTGCCTATATATAAACCATTGCGATGGTATATATCTTAGCGACGGTATAGAAAAGACTTTAAATAAATAAGTAAATAAATAAATAAATAAATACTCGCTGACTTCATTTTACAGACTCAGCCTGCCCATGATCCACCCAGAAACCAGCCATGCCCTGCCCCTTTTTTGCTTTTTCTGATTTGTGCGCATAGTAGGAGATATTAGGGATGTGAATCGTTTTTTGACGATTTAAAAAATCATCCGATATCTTTTAAATCATCAAAAATCGTTAGAGTGCGCGATACAATAGAAATTCCCCCGATTTATCGTGAAAAATCGTAAATCGGGGATTTGGGGGGAGGGCGGGAAAACCGGCACACCAAAACAACCCCTAAACCCACCCGACCCTTTAAAACTAAACCCTTACCTTCCCCCACCCTCCCAAACCCCCCCCAAAACTTTTTACGAGTACCTGGTGGTCCAGTGGAAGCCCTGGGACCGATCTCCCGCTCTCGGGCCATCGGCGCCATTTTGAAGCCACTAATAAAAATGGCACCGACGGCCCGATAAAAAAAAACCCCACCGACCCTTTAAAAATCGACCCCTTAGCTTCCCCCACCCTCCCGACCCCCCCCCAAAAAAACGTTTTAAAATTACCTGGTGGTCCAGTGGGGGCGCGGGGAGCGTTCTCCCGCTCTCAGGCAATCGACTGCCACTAATAAAAATGGCACCGATGGCCCTTTGCCCTTACCATGTGACAGGGTATCCGTGCCATTGGCTGGCCCCTGTCACATGGTAGGAGCACTGAATGGCCGGCGCCATCTTTAAAAATGGCACAGGCCATGGCCGACCATTCAGTGCTCCTACCATGTGACAGGGGCTGGCCAATGGCACGGATACCCTGTCACATGGTAAGGGCCATCGGCGCCATTTTTTAGTAGCGCAGTCGATGGCCTGAGATCGTGAGATCGCTCCCCGTGCCCCCACTGGACCACCAGGTAATTTTAAAACATTTTTTTGGGGGTCGGGAGGGTGGGGGAAGCTAAAGGGTCATTTTTTTGTTTATCGGATTGAGCGCAGCCGATAAACAAAACCCAATCGGGCCGGACAATAAAAATTTTAAGATTTGAATCGGAACCGATCAGATTCCGGTTCCGATTCACATCTCTAGGAGATATGTGCATAGCCACACAAGTTTTAAAATCCATGCGGCATGCACTGCGCTGAGTCACACGCATATCTCTCGGCTTTGATGCACTTGGGGGGTTTAAAATCTACCAGTTAGAGTTTTCTGATGCTCTGTGGCTCTGTTTCACAATGGATTTAAAAGCTACAGTTATGAAGAGAAATAACAGATAACTAAGAATTTCTCATTGAGGACCTGATTTACTCTGGTTATTCTCTCATTCAGTGTTGATGGGAAAATGGGGTAAAATGTCATTGACACAGCTTCTTGCACTTTGGTGCAATTAATTGTAGCAGTCATTTGTTGACGAATAAAATGTTGAAACTGAAGAAAAAGGCTTAGGGGTAGAATTTCAAACCCCAGCGCACGTAAATCCTGGGGTTTTCGCGCGTGGCCGGGCCTTACATGCGCCGGACCCATTTTCAAATGGGCCTGGCCACGCGCATAAACCCAGTGACGCATGTAAATCCCGGGGATTTAAAAAGGGGCAGTCCGGGGAGCAGGGCAGGCGGGGCGGGCTAGAGGTGCCCAGCAAAGCGGCCAGAAGCAGGAGCAAAAGGTAGGACAAGGAATTTGGGGGAATTTATGATAGGAATAGGGGGAGGGCAGGATAGGGGAAGGGGAAAGGAGGGTAGGCTAGGGGGTGGGAAGTTCCCTTCCAGTCCACTCCTTAATTGGAGCGGATTGGGAGGGAACTGGGGTAGGCCCCGATGTGGCGCCACGCGTATTTGCTAAACTATACCCCCCCCCCCCCTTGTGCACTGACACAAAATTTTATAACATGCGCACGCCATATTTGACCAAGTGAAAACTGGAATCTTTGTACGTTGTGATAGCTTTATTCTGTAAGGGGGATAAGGGAAGGTGCCTTATTTTTAAACAGTAAAGATTTTGTAGTTGACTAATGTGGACCTGGAGATCAGCCGTGGAAAACTGCATTTTTTTCAAAGACAAGTCTGTAAATCCATATATGCAGGCCCATAAAACTGGTGGTCATTTTGGGAAGTAGGAAGGTTTCAGACTAGCACTGTAAATTTACATAGATTTAGAACGTGCTACATTTCTGTCTCACAGAACAGATTAATACTGACCAAATTTGTTTTGTATTTTACTGTTGTTTCCCAGGCAAATTATGCATATAAAGGTCAACAAAATAACACCATAGATGAAATCTTTTTCTGGGACTAACTTGATACATTTCTTGAGTAGTTTTTGGGAGTTAATTCTCCCTTCCAAAGGTTAAAACGGAATGAGCATATATCAGCAGGTACATGGCTGGGGCAAGGTCAGTAAGTGCCATTTTGGAAAATTCCGCCGACCGGGTTGGGTACGAGAGTGCACTTGTCCCCCAACACGGGATCCAATTTAAGGTACAGGAGAGTTCTGGAGGGGCAGTCAGGAGTGGGAGGAGGATGTGGGGGTGGAGAGGTCCTGGTTTTTTTTTTTTTTGGGGGGGGGGGGGTGGGTGGAGGGTTGAGGTTTTGGACCTTCATGGGGCAGAGGATTGCCCCCGGAGGGGTAGAGGAGTGGGGGGATTGCCTTCAGGGTGGCTGTGGGGTCAGGAGCGGGGGATTGTCTCTGGGGGGGCCGGGGGAGTGGTGGGATTGATGTAGACAGGGCAGGGGGGTATGGGAAGGGGCACCAGGCCCTTAAAGTAATTGTTTGTTGAAGGAGAGTGGGCTGCCACAGCACATATACTTTAGACTTTTTTTTTTTCATATTTTGGAGGATTCAGGGCCTCCTCAACCAGTGGTCCCGGTGGAGATAGGGGTGAGCACTGAACCCCACTCAACCTCCCTCTTTGCAGCCGCTTTTATTTTCGGTCCAGCAGTCCATTAAGGGCAATGGCAGTCCCGTGAGGCTGTGGCCACCATTGCGTTAACGGACTGCTTGCCACTTTTAGTTGTGCCTCGGTGTTTGTTCACGACACAAAAGAATGCAGCGTACAGCTGCGATGTGTTTTCGGAGAAGGGGGCCCCACTATTGCAGCAGCAGCATTCCCTCCCCTGCAATGCTGGGACCCCTCCCGTGAAAATACATTGCGGCTTGATGAATCTATGGGTAAAATTGGGATTTAAGCTAAGCAATGTGAAGGGCCTTGAAAGATAATATTTCCCCCGCACAAGAAACCTTGGACTACTATCTTATGGAAGTGTATCACCTGAAATATAAATTTGAGATATGGCCTCTGGAACTCCTATCCAGGTTCAGCCATCAATGGGATTACATATATAGGGGTAGATTTTCAAAGCAGCGCACGGGTGTTCATTTGACCGCGCTGCCCGGCACACACACATGTACGCCCGATTTTATAACTTGCGCGCATAGGCGCGCGCAAGTTATAAAATCAAGAGTCGGCGTGTGCAAGGGGGTGCACAATTGTGTACCTTGTGCACGCTGAGCCACACTGCCTTCCCCTTTTCCCTTTCCCCTAACCTAACCTTCCTACCCCTTCCCCTAACCTTTTCCCCCCCCCCAGCTCCACTCTAACTCCCCCCAGGGTGCGCGCACCGGCAACCTGCCGGCTTGCGATCCTCCCACACAGCCGCAAATGGCCGCTGTGTCGGAGGCCCCTTGCCCCTCCCCCGCCCCGGACCGCCCCGCCCTCACGCTGCCCCTTTTTGCAAGCCCCGGAACTTACACGCGTCCCACAGGGCTTTACGTGTGTCGCCGGGCCTTTTTAAAATAGGCCCGGCGTGCGTAGGGCTTTTAAAATCCGGCCCAGAACTTTTTATTTAAAGAGCAGGTTTGGTTTAAAATGTCTAATCATTTTAAGTTTGAATGTTTTACATTCTCAGTTCTGAATTTTCCCTTTTAGTGTCCTGCTCATAAGCTCATTGATGCAGTGGTCTGCTCCAGAAAAATGTACTCCCACAAGGCCTGTAGTAAATATTGCGTTAACATCAGAGAATTAGAGTATTAAAACACTGCATTCATGTACATTTTTTACACTTCTTAGTAAATAGGCCTCATAGAAACGGATTCTATATGATTGCTTTTTTGATTAATCTTTGTTGTCGAACTACTTCCTGGTTTCTTGTCTTATTTTTTAAAGGAAAAAAGGACCCTCTCAATAGGTAGAAAGAAGTATTGCTATCTCAACTGCTAAGAAGCAACAAGGGAATGAAGCCTCTCATTTTTATAGATTCCTTATTAGTACATAAATAAATCTTTTGTTCTGCAGCAGAAGATATTATTCTTTGGGTACGCACTTGGAAGTCAGTCAGTGGAGTAATTCCAGTTGTACTAAATAATCACTGCCATATATTTTGCGTTCAGGAAAATGAAAAGATCAGCACTTGTAGATTTATGCACACCAGACCATCTGGATACAGCTGGAAGTGCTCTGTTCACTGTGCTGCTCTAGGCACACTAATATATCGATGTGCCTGTAGCAATTATAGTGATTGCAGAAGCTGTCACTGAAATTCATTGCAGAGAATTAGGAGATATGCCAATTTGTTCAATGCATAACTGAAGCAGGCAAGGTTTGAGTCTGGTTAACTACTGCAAAAATACATGGTCTTTGTCAAGCTCTGCGGCAAAAATCCAGGCACGGTTGTGGCAAAAGCCACAGCAAATCAGTGGAAATCCATCACAGGCCAGCAAAAAAAAAAAACCAAACAAACAACAAATTAAATAATCACTCTCTGAATGTTCCACTGGCAGATTTTAAAAAAGATAAACTGAAATTTGCAGATTTTACATCAAATCCTCAGATGTATCAATAAACTTGTTTATACAAGATTCATATTCTTTTAGCGGGACAAGCAGGAAGGAGAGAGTTGGGGGTTTTTTTGTTTGAGTTTTACAAACACCATTAGGAAAATTAAATAAATTAATTTTATTAATGTTTGGCAATTTCTACTTTATCAGTTGCAGCAGATTTTTCCTTTCCAAAGATCTGTACTGCTGGAACTCTCATGCACTATTTTTCAGAATTCTGAATCAAGAAACTCCAAATGCATGTTTCAGATTCATGCTACATACGGACCTGTTGTCTCTTGCCAACGAGATCTGTTAGTGACTGTTCAGGCATCTGCCTCTCAGTGTTAATGGATGGAATCGCCTGAACCTGTACATGGTGTTGCAGTTACATGGCTGTTTTTTCAAATGTAACCTTTGGTCAATTGAATTCCTCAGGATTCCATTCCGTTCTGCAGTATACAGCACAACTGGCAATTGTAATAGGATAACTGTGTACCTTATGTGCAGTATATGGATTTGAATTCACATCCTAAAATGTGCTTTTCTAGCATTAGAGCACAACAGAGAATGTATTATTTCTGGTCTTGGTAACATACCTCAAGTGCACAATGAGCCAAGCCATAAGATAAATGACCCAGGTACCTGGAAAATAGCCAAGTAAAACATAACTAGGAACAATTGTAAGCCATTTTTTTCTTTATTACTTCAATTTGTCTATCCATATAAAGCCTCAAAGCGTATACAGAGCATTCCACAAAAATTTGACATGTGTAGTAATAACAATATGCAGTACAATTAAAAACAAACAGTAAAACTCAAAAACTACTACAACAATACAAATGGCAGAAAACAGTATTCAAAAATAGCATTATAATACTGGAAAATATTTTTATGGAGGTCGCGCTTCAGTGCCTCTTAGCCAGATATGTTCAGAGTTATCCGGCTAGGTAGTACTGTTTAAATACTCAGCCGAATTCAATGGCTGCCACTAAGCTGGAAAACTATTTATATAGCTAGTTTTCTGCGTAAGTGGTGGAATGAATGGGGCACTCCATAGCATGACTATTTATCTGGCTAACTTAGGACTAGATTCATCAAAATCCTATAAACATAGCAGAAATATGTGCAATAGCGTCCGCATTAAAAAAGGGCGTGGTTAGGCAAATACCAGATCATCTGCAACGTGAAGGTAATTTGTGCAATTCTTGATACGTTATCTCATTGAGCATAGTGTCAGCTAGTCACGTGTCATTTTATGCTGCACACGTTGATTTATGCGTGGCACATTATTTTTTTGGTTTATATATACCATCTTCCTGCAGCTGCCTCTTTGAGAGTGGGGTGTATCAGGTGTTGAAGAGAGGAGAGGAGGGTTGGTGTGTGGTTGAGTGGGAGTAGGAGTTTTTTTGATTTGATTACCTGAGTGCTTTGTCTTGTCTATGCTTATAATCTGTTTCCCTTTACCTTGGACTTTTGTCTCCTTTGTTTGAGTGAAAGGTTTTGTTAGTTTGTCCAGTTTGTCTGTCTGCCTTTTTGTGTGAAGGAATGCGGAGGAGTGGTACAGGTGGTGAGCAGAAGTGGTTGTGGGGTTGTGGAGGAGTGGAGGAGTGAGGAGGAGTAGTGATGGTGTTGTGGAGTGAGGAGGAGTGGTGGTGGTAGAGAGGAGGAGTAAGGAGTGATAGTGAGGAGGAGGAGTGTGAGCAGTAGTGGTGATGGTGTGGAGAAGTGAGGAAGAGTGCTGGTAGTATTGTGGAAGAGAGAGGAGGAGTGGTGGTGGTGGTGTTGTGGAGGAATGAGGAGGAGTGGTTGAGGTGGAGTGGGGTAGTGGTGGTGGTAGTGTGGAGGAGTGAAGATCTGAAGAGAATGGAGCATGAGAGGCATAGGGAGAGAGGAGAGGGGGGGAGAAGGGGGGAGAGGAAGAGGGAAGAGAGGAGGAGGGAGGACAGGAGGAGGAATAACGAGGGCAGGCATGGTAGGAGGAGGAGTGGGGACCAGGAAAAGGACAGGAGTAGAGATAGGTAGGAGGGGATAGGAGAAAGTGGGAGGGGGGAAGTGGATAGGCAGGTGAGAACTTTGGGAGGTGAATGGTAGGGTAGGGATAGGCAGAGAGGGCAGAGGGGAGGGGAGTTGATTGGGCAGATGTGGGGGGGGGGGGAGAGGAAGGGAGGAGAGCGAGGAATGGGATTGAGAGAAAGGAAAGTGTGACCTCTCCGGAAGTGGCACCCCATTCATCAGGCAGCCAGGCTGCAGGGCACAGTCATCTTTGGGCATTAAAGTTCAGTGTCAAGGACGATGACATGGTCATCACTGGGGTCCTTGAGAACTATGCCATGCTGTTCAGCAACCATGCAGCCAAAACATCGAGAGCAGCCAAGGACCAGATCTGGCACACTATTGCCCAATCCATATCCCGGCGCAGTGGAGTGAATCGGAGTGCACAGCAGGTGGTCCACTGGTACTGGGTCATCAAGGCCCAACTCAAAAACAAGGTGGCAAGCCGCAATAAATATCTGCAGCAGACCAGAGGAGGAGCCCCCTTGCCCCATTGTCATGACACCAATGGAGAAGCACCTCATCGAAAGGCTGGGACTGGATATCTTCGAGGGGATGGATGAGAAGTTGGACACCACTTGAGCTAGAGCTGGTAAGTTCACATCACATGCAAATGTCAAGGCTACTACAGTTGTTCACATATATTGGCATAAGATGCTCACATTGATTGAAGCAAAGGGGCGGATTTTCAGAGCCCTGCTCGCGTAAATCCGCCCAAAACCGGGCGGATTTACGCGAGCAGGGCCCTGCGCGCCGGGAAGCCTATTTTACATAGGCCTCCTGGCGCGCGCAGAGCCCCGGGACTCGCGTAAGTCCCGGGGTTCTCCGAGGGGGGGCGTGTCGGGGCGTGTCAGGGGGGCGGGCCCGGTCGTCGCGGCATTTCGGGGGCGTGTCGGCAGCGTTTTGGGGGCGGGTACGGGGGCGTGGCTACGGCCCGGGGCGGTCCGGGGGCGTGGCCACGCCCTCCGTACCCGCCCCCAGGTCGCGGCCCGGCGCGCAGGAGGCCCGATGGCGCGCGGGGATTTACGCCTCCCTCCGGGAGGCGTAAATCCCCCGACAAAGGTAAGGGGGGGTTTAGACAGGGCCGGGCGGGTGGGTTAGGTAGGGGAAGGGAGGGGAAGGTGAGGGGAGGGCAAAGGAAAGTTCCCTCCGAGGCCGCTCCGATTTCGGAGCGGCCTTGGAGGGGAACGGGGGTAGGCTGCGCGGCTCGGCGCGCGCCGGCTATACAAAATCCATAGCCTTGCGCGCGCCGATCCAGGATTTTAGCAGATACGCGCGGCTCCGCGCGTATCTACTAAAATCCAGCGTACTTTTGTTTGCGCCTGGAGCGCAAACAAAAGTAGGCTATTCGCGCGCCTTTTAAAATCCGCCCCAAAGTGCGCAGCTTATGCCAAACAGTACATGTGTACTTCTTAGCTTTGGTACTTATGTCTTCTTTGTTTCTACAGCTCTTGCCCAGGAATTTGCTGGTCCCAGCCACCAAGCCACAGGGACCCGCAGCACTACCTAAGGGACCAGCAGTGTAGCCTCACTTTTACAAGCACCCTTGCAATTGGATGCAGTAACACAGGTCAGCAAAGAGGAAGAGGAGCAGCAGCACTGGATGTGCAGAAGGAAAAAAAATCATTTTGTTTCATTTTTTGTTTCGCCAGGACCCAAATTCATTTCATTAGTTTCATAGGGGGAAAAAACAATTCATTTATTAGTTACATTCATTTTTCGTTTGCCATTAAAGTCAATGGGGGAAGTATTTGCAGCCTATTTTTGGCTACAGAATTGGGGTTTTCTTATCAATTCTGATTAAACTTCTGGGGAGCAATCATCAGAACGAGAAAAGAGCTCCATGGTACTTATACTGTGGCAAAGTGGCACCAAAGTGGCATGAATAGCCTAAGGCACTGTAAAAGGGCAAAGGGGTACCAGGAGTGGCAAGAGTGCTTTAACAGAGATGTCAAAAACACACCACAGCTTTAAAAGAGAGCACCAATAACAGTTGCATGAAGCCTTGAAGACAGCACGACAGGCAAAGTGGCAAGACAAGTGGCATCAACATCCTGCAGCACAATGAAGGGGGAACATAGCAAGCAGAAAGAGTGTCAGAAAAAACCACAAGGTGCCGATAAAGGAACAAAGCAGCAGAAAGACTAGCACCAACACACTGAGGAACCATGATAGTTGCAAGAACACCACGAGGAGTGAGTCGTCTGGTGTATGGCAACAAGGCAGAGTGGCAGAAAGTTGATAGGGGCAAGACAGGCTGGCAGAGCGGAGGTAGTCTGGTCTCTGTGGTTTTGATTGGGGCAAGACAGGCTGGCAGAGCTGAGGTAGTCAGGTCGCTGTGGGGTTGATAGGGGAAAGACAAGGAGGCAAGACAAGACGAGGCTCAGCCCGCGGATGGTGTTAGGCTGGTAGTAGTGGCCCCTGGCACACCAGGACCAGGTCTTCTCAGAGTCGGGTTGTTTGTGAATGCAGCCAAAAGTGGGTGGTAAACTCCATCTAAGGCTAAATACCAGCATGAGATCGATAGTTAAAAAGTAATTCAATGGCTGCCTGGCAGGCACAGCAGCAAAAAAGAGCAAATATCTTTTTCAGCAATAGAAAATTAATTGTAGCAAACTAGCAATAGCAATTGAATAAAGATTTGAGACACTCTGAGAGAGCTCAAACAGCAAACAAGCTTCTTAGATAGAACCCAAGAAGAGAGAAGCGGGGTGAAGGGGGACGGGGCCCCCTGGATGCGGTGCGACTGTCAACCGGGGCATACTGTCCACCCGACCCGTCTTGAAACATGGACCAAGGAGTCCATGCTAGGACCTGAAACATGATGAACTATGCCTGGGTGGGGTGGAGCTGCTGCCGGTGCAGATCTTGGTGGTAGTTGCAAATATTCAAACAAGAGCCACGGGGAGATTTCCCTTTCCTTTGTGCAGGAAAGGGCTCCCTAGAATGGGTTCGGTTCCATTGGCAACTAGTGAGCTCTCGCTGGTCTTTTAAAATCTGGTGGACATAGCAGATATGCAAACGAGAATTTTGAAGGCCGAGGCAGAGGAGGTTTCCATGTGAACAGCGGTTCTGGTTCAACATGTGTCAGCGGTTACTAAGAGATAGGCTATACCCGGGGAGAGTTCCCTTTCCTTTGCGCAGGAAAGGGGTCCCTGAAATGGGTTCGCCCTGAGAGTGGAGCACCAGTCTTCAAAGTGTGGTGATGTTAAGGAGGTTTCCATGTTAACAACGGTTCAACATTTGTCAGTGGGTATTAAGAGGTAGGCGACACCCGGGGAGAGTTCCCTTTCCTTTGCACAGGAAAGGGCTCCCTGAAATGGGTTCGCCCCGAGAGTGGAGCACGAGCCTTCAAAGTGTGGCGATATGAAGGAGGTTTCCATGTAAACAGCGGTTCAACATGTGTCAGTGGATGTTAAGAGATACGCGACACCCAGGGAAAGTTCCCTTTCCTTTGCGCAGGAAAGGGCTCCCTGAAATGGGTTCGCCCCGAGAGTGGAGCACGAGCCTTCAAAGTGTGGCAATGTGGAGGAGGTTTCCATGTCAACAGCGATTCAACATGTGTCAGCGGGTGTTAAGAGAAAGGTGATACCCGGGGAGAGTTCCCTTTCCTTTGCATAGAAAAGGGCTCCCTGAAATGGGTTCGCCCCGAGAGTGGGGCACAAGCCTTCAAAGTGTGGCGACGTGGAGGAGGTTTCCATTAGGGATGAGCAAGCAAAAAGTTTTCGTTGAAACGTTGATACGTTGAAGGTGAGGGTCGATTCCATTCAATATGAAAGTTTGGAGAAATCCATAAGTTGTGGATCTGTCCATACGTTTCCCGGTTCCCTAAATAAAAATTTAAACCCCCCACCCTCCTTAATCCCCCCAAGACTTACCAAAACTCCCTGGTGGTCCAGCGGGGAGTCAGGAAGCCATCCCTGCACTCCTTTGCGATTTCCTCACGGCGCCGATAGCCTGTGTCACAGGGCTGCCCCTGCCATTGGTCAGCCCCTGTCACATGGTCACGGCGCCATCTTGTGCTTCTACCACGTGAAAGGTAGGTCATGTGGCAGGAGGTCGCTCCGGGACCCCCGCTGGACCGAACCGGAACTTTTGGCCAGCTTGGGGGGGCCTCCTGACCCCCCCAAGCTGGCCAAAAGTTCCGGTTGGGTCCAACGGGGGTCCGGGCGCGGAGGAGCACGTGATGCCGACGTCACGTCGACGTCACGGCGCCATCTTGTGCTTCTACCACGTGACAGGTAGGTCATGTGGCAGGAGGTCGCTCCGGGACCCCCGCTGGACCCAACCGGAACTTTTGGCCAGCTTGGGGGGGTCAGTGGAGGGGTAACTGAAGTGTCTTTTTTTCCATTTGAACTTTGAATGCGGGATTGAAAATTTCCCGCAATAAGTCCAAGATCTTCTTTTTCCTCTCCAGTTTGTTCAGGAGCATTCCCCTTCTCCCTTTGTACTGGCGGTAGCCCGGTGTTTGGGCTAAGAGAGGCCTCTTCTGCAGACACAAGGGGACCTCCCTGTCCCCTTGGCATCTCTATCTAATAGAATAGGTGAGGCTAAAAAGCTGGTTATTTCTTGTTGAGTCAAGGATGGCATAGGGAGAGTAGGAAATACTCTTACCCTGCCTTTGCGTTTGGGAGGCATAACTATAATTAAAAAGAAAAAACAAGAAAGGCCCCAACTTACCCTCTTATGCTAATATTAACTGGAATATGTTGACCCCGAGAGAGAGGAGTAGGAATCAAATTTGTTCTTACTTTTGGGTGAATCCGGCGAAGTCCGGCAAAGTCTGCTGACTGCACGCGCGCCCCTTGAGTGCGCGCGGTTTCAGCGACATGCCGGCTCTGCTACGCGCTGCAGAGCTGCAGATTTTAAAGCCGCTTCCGGGTCTGCCCCTCTGAACAGCCGACGTCACGAGGCCAACCAGCTGGTCGCGAACAGTCCTACCTCGGGGCCAGCTGAAGGTGGAAAAAGAAAGCCAAGCCGCGCCGCTGCGATTCTCTGCTCTCCTCTCTCTCTCCCTCCAGCACAAGTAGTTTATACAACACAGATGGTGAATGAGATGGAAACTTCAAAGTGTCCCCACTGAAAGATTTTGGCCATGTATTACATCACCCACATGGAAAGCTCCCAGCCCCACTTTAATCATCATTATTAATCTGACTCAAGGTTGAATCAAAAGTAGAATGTACTATGTAATCTTCAATGTTATGTGCATGTTTCAATTTGAAAACAGGGCATTTATGAAATACTGAATGTAAACATAAGATCTCCCAATTCAGATAGACTCTGACCCAGTGCATTCAAGCCAGAGATATTCTGGCCCAGGAACCCGGACCCTCACACTGACTCCTTCCCATACAGTAACCCTCAATGTAGGCCCAACAACTAAACCTCCCACTCCATAAAGTTCCATCACTAAGCACCCCACCTATTAATGCATGCCAAGTTAACCTTCTCACATACTCAGCATCCCATCGCCCCACTATACATACTCCAACCAGTATCTCATTCCTTCTCTTTAGCCCCTCTTCTATTAACCCTCTAACCCCTTCATCCTTTTCCTTCAGCCATTGAAAACTTTGCTGTTCAATGAACTCAGCGGCAGATGTGAGCTGCAAGTACTACCTAAGCCTTTGAAAATTTACTCCACAGTGACCTGCTAAAGAAAGATAGTTTCCAGAGATGTGAATCGGAACTGGAATCGGTTCGCATTCCGGTTCTGATTCACATGTGGGGTTTTTTCATCGGGCCAGATTGCGGTTTTGTTTATCGGCTGCGCCCGAGCTGATAAACAAAAAACCCACCCCGACCCTTTAAAACTAATCCCTTATCTTCCCCCACCCTCCCGACCTCCCAAAAACCTTTTTATAGGTACCTGGTGGTCCAGTGGGGGTCCCTGGAGCGATCTCCCGCTCCCGGGCCATCGGCTGCCACTAATCAAAATGGCGCCGATGTGACAGGGTATCCATGCCATTGGCCGGACCCTGTAACATGGTAGGAGCACTGGATGGCTGGCGCCATCTTGTGCTCCTACCATGTGACAGGGGCTGACCAATGGCACCAGTAGCCCCTGTGACATAGTAAGGGCAAAGGGCCATCGGCGCCATTTTGATTAGTGGCAGCCGACGGCCCGGGAGTGGGAGATCACTCCAGGGACCCCCACTGGACCCCCAGGTACCTGTAAAATGTTTTTGGGGGGGTCGGGAGGGTGGGGGAGCTAAGGGATTAGTTTTAAAGGGTCGGGGTGGGTTTAGGGGTTATTTTTGTGTGCCGTTTTTCCCGCCCTCCCCAAAAACGATAAGAGAACCACCATGATCAATATCGTGGGGTTTTCCTATCATTTTGGGGGATCCCCCGATTTCTGACGATTTTGAAAATATCGTCCGATATTTTGAATCGTCCGAAGCCCGATTCACATCCCTAATAGTTTCTGCTAGGGATGTGAATCGTGTGATCGATCGTCTTAACGATCGATTTTGGCTGAGGGTGGGGGGGAATCTGATCGTCTTAGTTTTTTAGGTTAAAAAAATCATTTTATCGGGGGAGGGCGGGAAAACCCTAAAACCCACCCTGACTCTTTAAAATAAATCCTCCACCCTCCCGAACCCCCCCCCCCAAAAATGTTTTAAATTACCTGGGGTCCAGTGGGGGGGGGGTGGGGGGTTGTCCCAGCGCAATCTCCCGCTCTCTGGCCACGGCTGCATTAAGAGAAATGGTGCCGGTGGCCCTTTGCCCTTATCATATGACAGGGCAAAGGTAGCGCCGGCGCCATTTTGGTTCCTGTGACCCGACGTCACGAGTGCAGGAGATCGCTCCCGGACCCCCGCTGGACCCCCAGGGACTTTTGGCCAGCTTGGGGGGGGCCTCCTGACCCCCACAAGACTTGCCAAAGTCCAGCGGGGGTCCGGGAGCGACCTTCTGCACTTGGGCCGTATTGCCAATATTGAAAATGGCGCCGGCGCTACCTTTGCCCTGTCATATGGTAAGGGCAAAGGGCCACCGGCGCCATTTCTCTTAATGCATCCGTGGCCCGAGAGTGGGAGATCGCGCCGGGACCCTCTCCCCCACTGGACCCCAGGTAATTTAAAACATTTGGGGGGGGGGGGGTTCGGGAGGGTGGGGGATTTCTTTTAAAGGGTCGGGGTGAGTTTTAGGGTTGTTTTGGTGTGCCGGTTTTCCCGCCCTCCCCCCTCCCCCGATTTACGATTTTTGACGATAAATCGGGGGAATTGTTATTGTATCGCGGCTCTAACGATTTTTGACGATTTAAAATATATCTGACGATTGTTTTAAATTGTCAAAAAACGATTCACATCCCTAGTTTCTGCAAATCCAAGGACAAGTCTTCCAATTCTTCACCCACTTTGTCATCCCAGGTAACTTCAAGATAGGGTACCCTGGCCATTCTCCTACATATGAAAGACAGTCCTGCCCTCTCCACCCTCAGTCTGCAAAATATAAACAAAACAAAGAAAACAATCAACTGATTTCAACATACATTGTATACATCTTAATGCACTTTTAGCATTAATCCTATAGTTATAATACAGAGTTTATCTTGCCACTAGATGAGAGCACAGATGCTTCTTGAGAAGCACAGCTGGCAGTTTTTGTTTAGATTCCAAAAATGAAATCAAAGAGCATATTTTATTTTGACTTTCAGTGATTTCAGGAACTGGATATGAGATTTTGAAAGTGGTTTTTGGCTTCTTCCTTGTTCTCTGATGGTATCACCAATGTGATTAGGTAGGCTGCCAAACCTAATTGTGAAAATAAAGAAAATGTATCCTTCAAAGATGGATGCAGTTTCCAGATGGCCAAACCTGATTTTGCTCAAAACTAACAAAGTTTTGAAAATAATTTTATCAGTTGGTGGTCCTTGCACAGTGGACTATTTTGTTAGTTCTGTTGCAAACTTGTTTCAAAGTACACAACTCTTCTATACTTCAAGGTTCATTGGGTTTCTTGCAGAGCCTGTTTAATCTTTGGCATATCTGTTTTCGAGGGACCTGGCAACACTGGCACAAAAGTTCAAAAATGACACATGGCTTTGCAGAATTGCCTACTTGGCAGATGTTTCAAAAGCTACATGAACTTGATTTATTTTTGCTAGGCTATGAGAACAACATATTCTCAATGGAAGATGAATTCAGCATTTTTCACGAAACATCTGTTTGATGACACCGAGCTCTTTCAGGAAATCTGACATCCTTTCAATGCTGACAGACTTTGTTGTTGATAACAGAAGAAGCAAGCCTATGTAAGAATTGTCTTCAAAATTATTGTTAATATATCTCTGGCTTATTCTTATTGGCTCAATAATCATGCAAGTGTAATATAAGATATATAAATACATCTTAAAAGTAATAATACAATAATGATGTCAATTCATTTGCATTAATTATTTAAAAAAGGTTTTCAATAAAGATAACTATGCAAAATTCCAGTAGTATGGAAAAGAATCACATTTTCCTGGGAATATGTGTTCAAAGAATGGGCACTTTTCAGAGGCTGGAAGGAGGTTGATTGTCGAAAGAAAATTTCCCTTTGAAATTCCAATGGTGAATACACTGCAGGAGAAAAACGTATCTGGGATTGCAGCAGGTAGAAAAGTGCATACAGGAAAATACCTGTGGTGACTTCAAACTGGAATCCCGGTGGGCACATTCCTTTTCCAATTTGCCTTATCTTCCCTGTAGGTAAAAATAGGTGCATTTTTGACACAGTGCATGTCCTATTACCCACACTGAGGCGGTGGGGGCAATTTTCAAAAGACATTTTTTACCCATGCAAAAATCTTTGAAAATTGTCCTCTAAAGTTTGAAACACATTGATTTAAATGGTCTCTCTAGACCAGTGGTTCTCAACCCTGTCCTGGGGAATTTTTGCCTCATAAATATAAATATAAATGCAGTATTTCATTATAAATTTCTTAAAGATAAGTGCCTATGGTTCATGTTTGAAATATTTATATTTATGAGGCAAAGATTCAACAAAAGTACAAAAATAAACTTGAGACCTATGATTATAAATATTGTATGGGCATTTTGATCACTTTCAGTGGTTTTAAAAAATTAACCATGATTAAGTGAGTCCAACACTACCCCATATTTTGTATGAGGTCTCTTTTGACTGCAATTACGGGTTTCATTATTGTATATGGCTTTTTGAGATTTATTGGATTGATTTACTATATATTATTCAGTATTTTTGTTTTTTGCAATAATTGTATAAACCATATCCCCTTGTGTTGAAGACCTGTTGTGGCAGAGATGAAAGGTGTTTCAAAGTAGTTGTGTTTCATGGCAGCAGGCTTATATAAAATATTATTCACACACGGTATACAGCTTAATATACCTTCCTTCCCAAAATATGTGACCCAGGCAGAGAAATAAACCAACTCCACTATCACCATATATGTATGGAAAGAATTAAAATAATAACAAAATTCCCACTTTCTATGTATAAGCCATCAAATAACTTTTATTCAGTGCAACAAGAAGTGAGAATTCCGGAACTCTAGGTTATTATTAGATGAGCATTGAATATTATATACTCAAAACCCTGCAATGCTTTGTTTCCATATTCTATGACTTTTCTAGTTCATAAAGAATTTATATTTTGTGTTATCTTTTCTTAATTCTTATATTTAGTGGAAGCTGAAAATTCGTTCAGAGAAAGTCTTTTCCAAGGTAAGTTTGATGTATTATTATGTATTAGCATAAAAGTTTCCTTGTGTCTTTTTCTTCACTTTCTTTACCATCCTCCTTTCTTCTTTCTCTTTACTTGTTCTGCTTGTTTCTGAATCCCTTTATTAAATTGTTAAGCTCAGGCCTGGCTATGTTTTGTGGTGTGCTTACACTTAACTGTTTGTTATAAGTCTTACTGTCCATACCTGGAGCTCCAGGTCTCTGTAGGCTTTGTGTCTTCTTTTCGTCTTCTTCTGTATTCTTCCTACTTTCATAACAAACCAAAAAGAAGAAACTGCCTCCTTTATACCATAATTATTCTATCAGCTAAGCCAATGTGTGCGCTCCCTGATGGCTTGTTCTATCTGTGTTTAATCTAGCTAAAAAAAATCAAAGGATAATCAGTTTTGTACCTACTCTCTGAGAAAGAACAGTTTAATTTTTCTTTTACTCTGTCTCTCAATCTCTACCACTTTCCTTCACACAACCATATCAAGTAAAATCCTTCTTACTGTGTTGGGATATTTCTTTCTCTCTCAGCCAAAAGCTAATTTGTTGCCTATATTCTTTTATTCTGGTAACTTTACTTAGATCTGCTTAAAGCTTCACTGAGGATGGGTATGGCTATTATTTTTCTGGCTTCATGGTTGTTTTATAATTATTTTTGTGAGACACTTAGTTAAGAAGGCACGCCGTTAATGCAGTGCTCACAGCCATCCCCTGTTCCTTGATAGGACCAGTTTATATTAGGGATGTGAATCGTTTTTCAACGATTAAAATTATCGTCCGATAATGTTTATATCGTCTTAAATCGTTATAGAACACGATACAATAGAAATTCTAACGATTTATCGTTAAAAATCGTTAAATCGTGTTAGTGCGCACTAACTCCCCGTTAGTGCGCACTAACTCGAGTTAGTGCGCACTAACTGAAAATGATACAAATAAACACTTTCCAGGTCACTGAAGGTCAGTTAGGAATGAATATGTGTTCCTATTGGCTGGCTGCCCTCTTATCTATTGATGTTACCACTGAGGTGATGGTTGGGGGGATGGGAAATGGAACTGGAAACTCACGAACACCAACAGAAAATGAAACAAAGTGTTGACACTTCCCAGGTCAGTAAAGGTCACTTAGGAATGAATATGTATTCCTATTGGCTGGCTGTGCTCTTATCTATTGATGTTACCAAGGTTTCCACTGAGGTAATGGTTGGGGGGATGTGAAATGGAAACAGTTGCAAGCTTGACATGTGATGATCAGCACTCACGTGACTAGAACTTGTTTGTTTATTATTTTTGTTAGCAGGCACGTGAAATTTGCCAATCACTGTGCATTTTAGAAAGGTGGTCCTGGCTGGAACTGTACACAGTTCAAATATATGTAATTGATTGTTGGTAAGTGTATTTTTTAAGTAGCCACAGTGGCACCAGTATGTTTACTTATCCTCCTACTTAACTCACTAGCTCAGCTTTGTAAGAAGGGCTTCTCTGCTTGTGTGTTGCTTTTGTTTGGTGTGAGGGATTTATTTTAAAGGGTCATGGTGGGTTTTAGGGTTGCTTTAGTGTGCCGGTTTCCCTGCCCTCCCCCCCACTGGACCCCAGGTAATATAAGGCACTTTGTGGGGGTTCGGGAGGGTGGGGGATTTATTTTAAAGGGTCGGGGTGGGTTTTAGGGTTGCTTTAGTGTGCCGGTTTCCCTGCCCTCCCCCCCACTGGACCCCAGGTAATATAAGGCACTTTGGGGGGGTTCGGGAGGGTGGGGGATTTATTTTAAAGGGTCATGGTGGGTTTTAGGGTTGCTTTAGTGTGCCGGTTTCCCTGCCCTCCCCCCCACTGGACCCCAGGTAATATAAGGCACTTTGTGGGGGTTCGGGAGGGTGGGGGATTTATTTTAAAGGGTCGGGGTGGGTTTTAGGGTTGCTTTAGTGTGCCGGTTTCCCTGCCCTCCCCCCCCCACTGGACCCCAGGTAATATAAGGCACTTTGGGGGGGGTTCGGGAGGGTGGGGGATTTATTTTAAAGGGTCGGGGTGGGTTTTAGGGTTGCTTTAGTGTGCCGGTTTCCCTGCCCTCCCCCCCACTGGACCCCAGGTAATATAAGGCACTTTGGGGGGGTTCGGGAGGGTGGGGGATTTATTTTAAAGGGTCATGGTGGGTTTTAGGGTTGCTTTAGTGTGCCGGTTTCCCTGCCCTCCCCCCCACTGGACCCCAGGTAATATAAGGCACTTTGTGGGGGTTCGGGAGGGTGGGGGATTTATTTTAAAGGGTCGGGGTGGGTTTTAGGGTTGCTTTAGTGTGCCGGTTTCCCTGCCCTCCCCCCCACTGGACCCCAGGTAATATAAGGCACTTTGTGGGGGTTCGGGAGGGTGGGGGATTTATTTTAAAGGGTCGGGGTGGGTTTTAGGGCTGCTTTAGTGTGCCGGTTTCCCTGCCCTCCCCCCCACTGGACCCCAGGTAATATAAGGCACTTTGGGGGGGTTCGGGAGGGTGGGGGATTTATTTTAAAGGGTCGGGGTGGGTTTTAGGGTTGCTTTAGTGTGCCGGTTTCCCTGCCCTCCCCCCCACTGGACCCCCAGGTAATATAAGGCACTTTGTGGGGGTTCGGGAGGGTGGGGGATTTATTTTAAAGGGTCGGGGTGTGTTTTAGGGCTGCTTTAGTGTGCCGGTTTCCCTGCCCTCCCCCCCACTGGACCCCAGGTAATATAAGGCACTTTGTGGGGGTTCGGGAGGGTGGGGGATTTATTTTAAAGGGTCGGGGTGGGTTTTAGGGCTGCTTTAGTGTGCCGGTTTCCCTGCCCTCCCCCCCACTGGACCCCAGGTAATATAAGGCACTTTGTGGGGGTTCGGGTGGGTGGGGGATTTATTTTAAAGGGTCGGGGTGGGTTTTAGGGCTGCTTTAGTGTGCCGGTTTCCCTGCCCTCCCCCCCACTGGACCCCAGGTAATATAAGGCACTTTGTGGGGGTTCGGGAGGGTGGGGGATTTATTTTAAAGGGTCGGGGTGGGTTTTAGGGCTGCTTTAGTCTGCCGGTTTTCCCGCCCTCCCCTTCCCCTCCCACTTCCCCCGATTTACTAGTAAACTAGTGTGTTGTCTTACACTAGCCAGCCACTACCCCTGTGTTGGTGCTGGACTTGCAAATGCACGTGAGCCTTAAATTTATAAATAAATTGTTTGTGTTAGTAGTGCAAGTATAAGTAAATATAATATTATGGGGTAGCCTAGTGTCATTGGCTAGTGGCTGGCTACTAGCCACGCCAGTGAGCCACTAGTCAGATTACTAATCACACAGTGACCTGTCACTGACTGACGAAGTCACTCACTAACTGTATTTAACCCTTCTATATATCTTATCTATTAGGTGCTGCTCAGTACACTGCTGTGCCAGCTTACTTGTTGGTACTGGACTGGACTTGCAGCCATAACGTTTTAAAATGTTTGCTGGTAAGAAGAAGAGTGCTACTGGAAAGAAAATTCCAGTCAGTAGGAAAAAACTGCGATTTGATGATACCCCTTCTACTTCAGCGAATGTAAAGGAGCAAGGTAACTTGCAGGACAAGGAAGGAGCAAAATCTGGAAAGGTGAAAGTGAAATCTGTGCGGCAGCAGCAAAGTTTATTGATGGATGAAGTGCTACAGAAAGTGCTGAATAGAGAATCAGAGGACTCTGAGTCTGAGGAGGAGGATGACAATGATGATAATCAGGATGAGGAGAAAAACACCGCCAATGACAGTGATAGTAGTGATGATGAATCAGATGATGGTAGTCCGATTGTCAAAAAAACCACTGTCAGCGCCAGTAGTATCCTCTCTAGTCCTAAACCAGTTGAACTTTTGCAGGTTACTACAAGAACAACTTCTGCTACTTCTACTCCTAGTATTACTACTCCTACTCTGATGACAACACTGACAAGAAATGTCCAGCCTAGAGTAAGGGACAGTAGAAAAACATCTAAGGTTTGGAATCATTTTAATGTTACGGATGATTGGAGATGTGCTCAATGTATCCATTGTAAAAGGATGGTGAGCCGTGGAAGAACTATTGGACATCTTACTACCACCAACATGAAATATCACCTTGAAAGAGAACATAAAGCACTGTTGCTTGCAGAAGAAGCTGCAGGGAAGCCACAGAAGGAAATTACTTCAGAAGATTGTGTGTATGTGAAGCAGAAGCAGTCTTCTTCTTCTCCTCTTCCCCGGCAGCAGCGGCAAGCTACTGTTGAGCAGATGGGGTGGTGTCCTTCTTCAATTTCACAGACTAGGAAGCAAGTAGTATCCAAAGTGGTGACACGACAAATTGCTGTAATGATTGCTGAGGATGATCAGCCACTGCAGATTGTAGAGAATAGTGGATTTAAGAAGCTGATCCATCTTTTAGCCCCTGACTACAAAATTCCTTCAAGAACTACATTTACCCGTCAGGTGATTCCTTCCCTGTACTCACAATGTCGTGCTGAAATGCAGATTGTGATGGCAAGGGCAAAGGGAAGGAGCATACATCTCACCACTGATCTTTGGACTAGTAAGAATGCAACACATGCATATTTGTCTCTAACAGCACATTGGTGGCAGCTGGATGAGGCATTAACTGACAGCACAAGCACAAGCAGTGGCAGTAGCACCAGCAGCTCCAAAAAGCTTTCTCCAGGATACCGGTGGGCTTTACTGCATGCTCAAGTGCTAGACCAGAGACATACTTCTGCAAATATCTTACAGACAATTCAGGGGATGATGGAAGGATGGAAAGGGCTACTTAGAAGCAGTGATATGGAATGTTTAAATGGATATATCATTACTGACAATGCTGCCAATATGATTAAGGCTCTGGAGGATGGTGGATTCAAAGGCATCCGATGCTTTGCACATACACTGCACCTGGTAGTGAGGGATGCGTTGGGGCTAGGTGCCAAGGAAGTGCAAGGTACTAGTCGTCAAGCCCTGAAGCGGTTGATTGAAAAGTGCCGCAAAATAACTGGGCATTTCAATCGCAGTGTGAAAAGTGGGAAGGAACTCAGAGAAAAACAAAAAGCAGTTAGGGCACCATTGCATAACCTCGTACAGGATGTGCCTACCAGATGGAATTCCACCTATCTTATGTTGGAGAGGTTGTCTGAACAACAGACACCTCTGCATGATTTGGCAATGGAATCTGAAATTGGATTGGAAAATCCACTTGGATGTCAGGACTGGACAAACATTGCACAGATGGTGCATGTCCTCAAGCCTTTCAAAGTATATACTGATGCACTGAGTGCAGCTACAGCCACGTTAGGTGATATCATTCCTGTAATATATGATCTGGAGCAGGTATTACAGGAATATCTGCATCAGACAGATTTGTCGAAGGAAGTGTTGCAGCTTGTGAGATGCTTAAAAGAGCAAGTACAGAAAAGGTTGAAACCTCTAATGGAGAAGGATAGCTATATCTTAGCTACTATGTGTGACCCACGTGTGAAAGGCAATGTTGCTCTCAAGTGCAATACTCTTGCATCCTGGACAAATAAGTTGATTGAAATGGTTAAAAAGATTTCAACTCCTCCCACTCCATCCTGCTCAGCTGCTTCCAGTTCCACCAGCTGCTTCCCTCCCATGATGACAACCCATTCTCCTCCCAAATTTCATGAAACTGGTCCTATTTCAATAGCAAGAGCAAAATTTGTCACATTTCAGAGTGGTGGGGCTGCTAACCAGCAGCACCTGCAAGAGAAGGTTGCAGAAATTCATGTGAATAATTTTCTCTCTGAGCCAGTTGAGAGCATGGAGTCAGATCCCCTGAGATATTGGGCAGAAAAAGCTTCAATGTGGCCTTATCTTACCAGAGTAGCACAACACTTTCTTTCCTGCCCACCCACCAGTGTGCAAAGTGAACGAGTATTTTCATTGACAGGGAATATTGTGAGTCCACTCCGTGCACGTTTGAATCCAGACTTAGTAGAGGAATTGGTTTTCATCAAAATCAACCTTCCGCTGCTTCATAATGTGAAAATTCGCTGTGACTGGGAGGAGGAGTGAGTCTCTTGTCTAGGATGGGGATGCAAGGTCATTTGGGAACACAGCAGGATGGAGCATTCAGCAGAAGCACTGCCAGTGCCTCATGATAGAACTGCCCCTGCCTCTTCACCTCAGGTGTCTGCTGTGCTGTTATCATCTATCTTGTCAGCTTGATGAATAAGGACTTTGTATGTGCAAGAAAGAAACCTAAGTTTGTGTCTATCAACTGTGTGCGCTTATTTAGCAGCTGTTAGAAAACAGGCAGTTAAAGTACTTTTGAGTTTTGACCATAGTCTCTCTAAGCAGTTAATGTATATCATACTGTGATAGGGGCATGGTTTATTTTTCAGGCTGAGACAGTTTATAGCTCAGCTTACCAAACCGGTCCTGGGGATTCCACAGCCAGTTGGATTTTTAGAATATCCACAAAGAATTATGCATGAAATACATTTGCATATCATGGGGACTCAGTATATGCAAATTTACATCATGCATAAAATCCTGCTGAGTGAGTGGTTATTTATTTGGAAAACCCTGGTTTGTAGGGACCAATTTGTCTCACTCTCTAAATAAAGCCTGACCACGTAAGTTAGTGCCTAAATCAAAACCATCTCCAGTTGTGTCATGAGTTACCTAACCTCCCTGTGGTCAGTAAAAGGTTTCTCTGGCCGAGATTTAATTATTTCTCCCTGCGGAGCAGATACATGTTAAGTTGAATTTTCAAGTTGCATTAATAAAAAACAGCATTTACGTGTTTACATAAATAGCATATACTTCTTTATATACATATAGTACAACATGAGTAAATCTACACGTGTGAAAAAAGGGATGGTCTAGGTGTTCCCAAGTGGAGGCCAACATTTATGTATGTTAGTCGCTATTTTATAAGAGATTTACTGTATGTGTAGATTTGGCAGCTTTATATTTACTCTCGCTCTTTATCTGGAGTAAGTGATAGTATAAGAAGTCTTAACAGTCAAATCATGACTAGGTCGTGGTCTGGGAGAAATGGGGGAAGCTGAGGCTGATCTTGATGAGTTGCAGATGGACTGGATTGGAAACTGAAAGACTAATTGATAACACTGGTAATTTTATTGCTGTGTCTGTGCATGTTAGAAAATCTGTTGACTATAAATCCCAATTTATAATAATTTTAATAATTGAGTCCACTAATATTTCTCAAATTTAAAACATTTTATTAACTACAAAACTATAACGAAATTAAATAACACTGTTATAAAAATATAACTTTACAATGACAACATACCAAAAAAAAATTATGTATTTTAGCACCCAGTACTCAAGGATGTGGAGAGGAGAATGGCAACCCGAGAGGAGGATCCTGCTCTGGAGCAGAGGGCAGTGGCATCTCCTCCTCACGAGGCATCTCATGAGGAGGAGATACCTGTGCCCTCAGCTCCTGAAAGGCCTCCTCCATGGCTGACAGCCTCCTCTGCACATCCTTGACATCTGCCCTGATGCTGTTTCCTCCCTGCAGGAGCTCCTTCAGTATGCCAAACTGCGCATGTGCAGTACATACGCAGCTTGGAGGAGATCCTGCAGGGAGTACAGCAGCAGTGCTGGTGCTGGTGCTGCTGGGCCCGGCTGTGGCTGCCTCCATCCTTTGGGCACTGGCAGTGGCACTGGTGGCTGTGGCTGCCTCTTCTTGCCCTGTAAAGAAATGTAAAAAATTCTACATAAGATATAGAACAGGGGTGGGCAGTTATGGTCCTCGAGGGCCACAAACCAGTATTGTACGCACCAGCAAGTTTACAATATTAAAATACATTCAACCCCTTAGTTTACTAAATTGTAGGGTTTTGGAAAAATGAGTTTATAGTCTACAACCTCGGAGAGGGAGAGTGGAGGGATATCATTCTAGATAATTAGAGATAATATTATATAAATATATAACATAACATACATCTATCCCACCCTATATAACTGACTGATCACAAACAATAATTTTGATTTTCTGCCTCAGACAGATACTAGACAAACTACTACTACTAGTACTACAACATACATACTGGCCCTGTGGGCCAAAATACAAGCCATTAAGCCCGTACACACGTGCTACATTAAAAAAAAATGTTTTTCAGTTCATTTTTTAACATGGCACTCTTCTACAGTTCTTCTTCCTCACTCATCCTCTTTCTCCCACTGCCTCCCTCCCCTCTCACAGTGACTAATACCCCCTTCCCTCAGTCTCACATTTATCCCCCATTCACATTTGCAGCATGTTGGTCAATGGTCAGGGCTCAATTATCTAATAATATAATACCTGGCCCACCAGTGACGGTTCCCTCCGTCCTCCTCTGCTGACAGCTACTGGGCCCAGGAAGCCCTGCCTCGTCCCTGCTGGTGTGTGGTTCTGTACGAAGACACAGATCAAATTTCACAGAACAACAGTTAAAATTTAAAAAAAAGGAATTGGAACTGACACAAACAATATTAAACACAAATTCCATTACAATTAATTGAATAATATTTGTGTACTTGTGGAGTATTCTCAAACAGCCTACCAGGCGAAGGACGCGCTAAAGTCAGGCGGACCTCCTCAAGCCAATCACCCTCGTGAAGTCTCAGATGCCGACCTGAGAATTAGAGGTAGAAAGGAAATAGAATAACATTAATTGATTAATAAATTACTTACAAACACAACATGCCCTGCTAGGTTATTTTTTTATGCAATATATAAAATTTAGTAATAAAAAAATACTTAGCTATCTTTTAATGTGGCATTCAAAATTCCCAAATACAAATCACATCATTTCAAAATGATAAATAAATATAAATAAATATAATACACCACTAACATTATCTCTCACCTTTCTTCTTGAGATCTTCGATCTCACGCGGGTAAGAGGCTCTCCGGCAGAACTCCTCCTGGAGAGCCACCCAGGCTGCAGACTCCCTTTGAAGGTTAGGCCTGCTGCCTGAGGGGGTGTAGAGATGCTCCTCATCCAGGAGGAGTAGCCGGGCTAGGAGGTCCACATCTGCCTGGGTGAACCGTGGCTTCCGGGACCTAGCATCACGATCTGCCTTTGAGGAGGACGGTTGGGCTGACTCCCTATCATGATCCATCTACAATGAGAAAATAAAAAAGAAGATGAAAAAAAGTAAGTTCAGAAGCTCCGAATGCAAAGGGCTGAAGTATCCCACCCTTCACATCCCCCACTGCTGGTATATGGGAGAGAGAAGGGGAAGGGGAGGGGGTGGGGGGAGGTGAAGGGGCAAGCAGCCCCACTCCCTGTGAGGGATGGGAAGGGAGAGCCAGCCCCACTCCCTGGGAGGGATAGGAAGGGAGAGACAGCCCCTGAATGCAGGGGCTGTCTCTCCCTTCCCATCCCTCCCCCCCCCCCCCACCACTCACCCACACACTATTCACTGGCTGGGACATGGGGGAGGGGAGGAGTCAGGGTCAGGCACTGTGTGCAGGAAGATCACAACACCCCTGGTGCCAGGGTTAGGGCACTGTGTGTGCAGGAAGATCACAACACCCCTGGTGCCAGGGTTAGGGCACTGGGTGCAGGAAGATCACAACACTCCTGGTATTAATAGGGATAGGGCACTGTGTGCAGGAAGATCACAACACCCCTGGTGCCAGGGTTAGGGCACTGTGTGTGCAGGAAGATCACAACACCCCTGGTGCCAGGGTTAGGGCACTGTGTGCAGGAAGATCACAACACCCTGACCCTTGAAAATAAATCCCCCACCCTCCCGAACCCCCCCAAAGTGCCTTAAATTACCTGGGGTCCAATGGGGGGCAGGGCGGGGAAACCGGCACGCTAAAGCAAACCTAAAACACACCCCGACCCTTGAAAATAAATCCCCCACCCTCCCGAACCCCCCCAAAGTGCCTTATATTACCTGGGGTCCAGTGGGGGGCAGGGCGGGGAAACCGGCACGCTAAAGCAAACCTAAAACACACCCCGACCCTTAAAAATAAATCCCCCACCCTCCTGCCAGGGTTAGGGCACTGTGTGCAGGAAGATCACAACACCCCGACCCTTGAAAATAAATCCCCCACCCTCCTGCCAGGGTTAGGGCACTGTGTGCAGGAAGATCACAACACCCCGACCCTTGAAAATAAATCCCCCACCCTCCTGCCAGGGTTAGGGCACTGTGTGCAGGAAGATCACAACACCCCGACCCTTGAAAATAAATCCCCCACCCTCCTGCCAGGGTTAGGGCACTGTGTGCAGGAAGATCACAACACCCCGACCCTTGAAAATAAATCCCCCACCCTCCTGCCAGGGTTAGGGCACTGTGTGCAGGAAGATCAAAACACCCTGACCCTTGAAAATAAATCCCCCACCCTCCCGATCCCCCCCAAAGTGCCTTATATTACCTGGGGTCCAGTGGGGGGCAGGGCGGGGAAACCGGCACGCTAAAGCAAACCTAAAACACACCCCGACCCTTTAAAATAAATCCCCCACCCTCCTGCCAGGGTTAGGGCACTGTGTGCAGGAAGATCACAACACCCCGACCCTTGAAAATAAATCCCCCACCCTCCTATCAGGGTTAGGGCACTGTGTGCAGGAAGATCACAACACCCTGACCCTTGAAAATAAATCCCCCACCCTCCCGAACCCCCCCAAAGTGCCTTGTATTACCTGGGGTCCAGTGGGGGGCAGGGCGGGGAAACCGGTACGCTAAAGCAAACCTAAAACACACCCCGACCCTTTAAAATAAATCCCCCACCCTCCTGCCAGGGTTAGGGCACTGTGTGCAGGAAGATCACAACACCCCGACCCTTGAAAATAAATCCCCCACCCTCCTGCCAGGGTTAGGGCACTGTGTGCAGGAAGATCACAACACCCTGACCCTTGAAAATAAATCCCCCACCCTCCCAAACCCCCCCAAAGTGCCTTATATTACCTGGGGTCCAGTGGGGGGGAGGGCAGGGAAACCGGCACGCTAAAGCAACCCTAAAACCCACCCTGCTATGGCCGGCGCCATTTTCCTTACGAAAAAACGATTTGCGACAGGAGATCGCTCCCAGACCCCCGCTGGACTCCCAGGGACTTTTGGCCACCTTGGGGGGGCCTCCTGACCCCCACAAGACTTGCCAAAAGCCCAGCGGGGGTCCAGACATTCACCACCACCTAATAATAATGAATTATTAATTCAGTGATATAACAAATCATTTAAAAAAAATTGAGTAGGTTAATATAAGAGATGACTGTAGTAGATTGAATACAGATCTGATGTTTCTGCTCTCCTCACAGCAAAGAAAAGCAACACACAAGCAGAGAAGCCCTTCTTACAAAGCTGAGCTAGTGAGTTAAGTAAGAGGATAAGTAAACATACTTGTGCCAGTGTGGCTACTTAAAAAATACACTTACCAACAATCAATTACATATATTTGAACTGTGTACAGTTCCAGCCAGGACCACCTTTCTAAAATGCACAGTGATTGGCAAATTCAACATGCACTAGCATTTCAGGTGCCTGCTAACAAAAATAATAAACAAAGAAGTGCTGATCATCACATTACTTTTTTTGTCAAGCTTGCAACTGTTTCCATTTCACATCCCCCCAACCATTACCTCAGTGGAAACCTTGGTAACATCAATAGATAAGAGCACAGCCAGCCAATAGGAATACATATTCATTCCTAAGTGACCTTTACTGACCTGGGAAGTGTCAACACTTTGTTTCATTTTCTGTTGGTGTTCGTGAGTTTCCAGTTCCATTTCCCATCCCCCCAACCATCACCTCAGTGGTAACATCAATAGATAAGAGGGCAGCCAGCCAATAGGAACACATATTCATTCCTAACTGACCTTCAGTGACCTGGAAAGTGTTTATTTGTATCATTTTCAGTTAGTGCGCACTAACTCGAGTTAGTGCGCACTAACGGGGAGTTAGTGCGCACTAACTCGAGTTAGTGCGCACTAATCGGAAAAAACGATTTTTAACGATTTTTCAATGAAATAATCGTGCCTAAGACGATTTTCTTGCCCTGCCACACGATTTCTATCGTTAAGACGATATGGAAAACGATTCACATCCCTAGTTTATATATATATAGAGAGAGAGAGAGAGAGAGAGAGAGAGAGAGAGAGAGGGGGGGGCACATATTCAGAAACCATTTAGACTAGTGGTTCCCAACCCTGTCCTGGGGAACCTCAACCTGTCGGGTTTTGAGGGTATCCACAATGAATATGCATGAGAGAACATTTGCATAACACACAAACATGCAGATTTTCTCTCATGCATATTCATTGTGGATACCCTGAAAACACGACTGGCTGGGGGGTCCCCAGGACAGGGTTGGGAACCGCTGATTTAGAGGGATAACTCACAAGTTATCCGTCTAAGGGGGGTCATTTATCAAAATGCGCTAAGGTGTTTTCACATTCGAAAAGCCCCATTAACGCATGTGATAGGCCCTTACCGCATGCAAAAATGTCTTTATCGCATGTGATAGCACCATATCTTATGGTGTGATGCAAATTTCAAAAAGAGGAGGAGTTAGGGAGTGGGCTGGGTTTGCCACTCTGCAAAATGCTATTGCACAGACTTGATGCTGATTTTAACTACACCTTTTTCAATAGTGTTAAACTGTGCTATAGCTTATGTTATGGTTGTATTGCATTGTCTCCAGAAAGGCCTGTTTGAGTAGGTGTCAAGCTCCTGGGGAGGGAGAGAGAGAGTAAAAGGGAGAGAGGGAGAGGGAGAGAACCTAGCCATGGTGTTCTCTCTCTCTCTCTCTCTCTAACAATGGTCCCCCAGTGGTTGAATGCATGAACACAACAGGTATGGCACCTATCACAAAGTCTGAAACTGTTATTGCAAATTGTGATAAACTGTATATTAGCATAAAACACACCCCTTTTGCTATCGCATTTTGATAAAGCCAGGACTAAATGGGTTAAATGGCATATTGAGCCTATTATCCAGCTAAATTATAGCCAGATATGTTGTTATCTGGCTATAATTTAGCTGGATATAAAATGGGCATTTTGGGGATATTCCAGGGAGGGCTGGCTAACTTAGCCAAATATTGGGTATTAGAGATGTGAATCGGAACCGGAATCTGATCGGTTCCGATCCAAATCTTAAAATTTTTATCGCCCAGCCCGATTTGAGTTCTGATTATCAGCTGCGCCCGATCCGATAATCAAAACACCCCTCCCAAACCCCCCAAAAAGGTTTTAAAATTACCTGGTGGTCCAGCGGGAGTGCGGGGAGCGATCTCCCGCTCTCAGGCCATCGGCTGCATTAATAAAAATGGCGCTGATGGCCCTTTGCCCTTACCATCTGACAGGGCAAAGGTAGCGCCGGCGCCATTTTGAATATTGGCAATACGGCCTGAGTGCAGGAGATCGCTCCTGGACCCCCACAAGACTTGGGGGGCCTCCTGACCCCACAAGCTTGCGGGGCCTCCTGACCCCCACAAGACTTGCCAAAAGTCCAGCGGGGGTCCAGGAGCGACCTCCTGCACTTGGGCCATATTGCCAATATTCAAAATGGCGCCGGCGCTACCTTTGCGCCGGCCATTCAGTGCTCCTACCATGTGACAGGGGCTGGCCAATGGCACGGATACTCTGTCACATGGTAAGGGCAAAGGGCCATCGGCGCCATTTTTATTAACGCAGCCGATGGCCAGAGAGTGGGAGGTGGGAGATCGCGCCGGGACCCCCCAATGGACCACCAGGTAATTTAAAACATTTTGGGGGGGTTCGGGAGGGTGGGGGATTTGTTTTAAAGGGTCAGGGTGGGTTTTAGGGTTGTTTTGGTGTGCCGGTTTTCCCGCCCTCCCCCGATTTACGATTTTTCACGATAAATTGGGGGAATTTCTATTGTATCGCGACTCTAACGATTTTTGACGATTTAAAAAATATCTGACGATTTTTTTAAATCGTCAAAAAACGATTCACATCCCTATTGGGTATATCCGGCTAAGTTAGCTGGTCTTTTGGGACTGTATAACTTTGGTGGTATAGGGTTTAGGGGCCAGTTTCGCATGTAGAGTGAAACGTATGAACAGCACAGTACACCTCGGTGAAGATTTGACATCATTTGGAGTGAGGAAAGTCTCAAAAAGATGACATTTTGTACCATGTTCTCTCACCCTAGCATGATGGTACCCTGTTACAGAGTCTACCAAGCTAGGGTGAGAGAACATAGTAGAAATTTCATCTCTGGGAGACTTTCCTCACTAAAAATTACATTAAATCTTTTATCTTGACTGTAAACCTTAACTTAAATGAACTCATTCATGTATCACATTCAGACACTGCTTAAGTTCTAACTGTTCTTTCTATCATTTAGGTGTTTTGGTACTTTTTTTTAAGGCCTGTGAATTGTGACAACACTTCTCCTTGGTTAGAAATCAGGCTTCTCTCTCTCTCTCTTGATTCTAAACTGTCAGCAATCTTTCAGCGACTGAGATCCCTGTCAGAATGTGAAATAGTACCTGGGGCTAGCTGGTTCGCTCTGTACTATGACCTAGATTAGTGGTGCTGTGCCAGCCTTTTCATTGGCAACCAGGGAAGCCATCGCTGTGCAGCCATGGCTACAACTTCAGAATATGTTTTAGGTTGCCATGGCAGTACTAATTTTTTCCTACAGCCTTGGGTCCCTACCCAGCCATGGGGAGCCTGGTACATGCTCTGGAAGTCCTGCTGTCACTGCCTCTGGCTTCTTTTTTTTTTTTAATTCTTTATTTATCAATTTTAACAGATTTTACAAAGCGACAAGTTTACCACAGTACATTCCACTTAAAATACAACCAAATTAAATATAAGTCAGTAAACTCATTTTCCCACTTTTCAGTGTATTAAGAAATAAACGAAGGGTCGCAGGAAAAAGAAAATGGAACAACAATTTGAAGTAATCTTTAAGAAAAAATAGGAGGAAAAAACAGCAGCTTTCATCTTTATCCTTATCTCCTGCTATGGTTGTCAGGTTAAGCTAGTCCCTTCTTTACATTTATCCACATAGTTTTTCTTCTGCACAGGGTCATAAAAGATATAACTCTTCCCTCTATGTTGCATTAAGCACTTACAGGGATACCTAATGTTAACCTGGGCTCCTAACTGTCTGGCCTCCTGAGCTAACCCTACAAAGATTTTTCTACGATTTTGTGTATCCTTCACAATATCTGGGTAAATCCAGAGTTTTTGACCGTAATACAATTTGCTACGATTTTTCAAAAACAGTCTTAAAACTGAATCTCTTTCTGCTGGATGAACAAAAGATAGTAATAACGTTCCCCTTTGTTCCAACTGCTCTTCAGTAGGAGCTTCTAAGTAAGCTGTAAGATCTGTTTCCAGATTTAAATTGGGAGCCCTTATTCTGGAGTCATTCCCATTTTTTAATAAAGGAACAAAATAAATTCTTGCTAACTCTGGCATAGCATCAGTAGATCATTAATATGTCTTTTAAATATTTTTTAAATTGTTCCTTAGGGGAAATCAATTTTACACTTGGAAAGTTAAGGACTCTTAAATTTAAGTACCACATTTTATTTTCCATGTTTTCTAACCTCCTCCTTAACATAGAATCTGACTGGTTCAAAGTAGTCTGTACTTCTTGTACTGTTGTTATCTTATTAGTTAATTCTTTCATTTGTATATCATAATTATTTACCTTTGGCTCTATAATTTGTACCATATTTTGTATATTATTCATTGAGCTAGCTAACAAGGAAATAGATTTTTCTAAAGTTATTATTGCTTGCCAAATTGAATCCAAGGTTATAACATTAGGTTTATCCAATTTAGGTAATATTACACTGGCTTTCACCCCCACCCCCTGCTCGGTAGGCTTTTGAAATCAATTGTATTTCGCCTGCCGGCTCCTCCCCCCTCACAACGTCGTTACTTGCATCTTCAATAACATGCAAAGAGTCCCCAGTACTCTCACCAAGTCCTCCCTCTGCCTCCAGGGCTCCCTGGTCCCTTGGCCGGTTCTCCTGGATGAGGTCTAGGTGATTCCCCTGGTTTGGAGGTGGAGGAATAGCAGGTGCACCTGGGCTAAGAGATGTTTGATTGTCCAAGAGGGACAGGTTTTGTTCCTTCCCTTGTCCCTCAGCAGACTTCTCTCCAGGTGTAGAGGCTGCAGCCAGGGAGAAAAAACCCTCAATTTTCAACTGGGAAGGGGTGCCTGGGGTAGAGGCAGTGGGTTCTTGCCTCAAACGACCCTTCTTTTTAGTATGAGGCATATTAGACTTCAAAAAGTTGAGGGCTTAACTCCTCAGATCCTCCTTGCAAAACACCTTTGGACCTTCGTGGAGGAGTTAAGAAAGCTTGAAGTCCAGAGCAAGTCTAGAGCAAAGTTGGAGCTAAGTTGCGCACGCCTCTTGGGCGCGCGCGGCTTAGGCGACGTGCCGGCGGATGCGATGCGCCGCAGTGGGTCCTACTTTTGACGTCACACGGGTGGGCGTGGCCGGCAACGCCGTCGGGGCGAGGAAACTTGCAAGCCTTACCCCTGGTATGCCTGGCTGGTCTTTGGCCTCTTCTAACTTCTCTTTCGCTCCTCGGAGATTCAGGGAAACAGTTCCAGCTTTCAAGGACCCACCGGCCCTGACGTACCTCTGGCTTCTTTTGCTGCTGCTCTAGGCCTATCTATCCTGCTTCACTTGCAGTTCTCTCCCGACTGGCAGCCCTCACTTCCATATCCACTAATATCACTGATTTCAAGTAACTATTTTTTTTTTATTTCTCTGGGTACTACCCTATTTACAAAAGGTAGATTTAATCTTGAAATAAGTGTGCATGGGCGAGATGGTGAGCTTCCTTTGACTTTCCATATTGTTTGATTCAGACCACTTCCAGCAAAGCTGTTAAACTTTTACCACTTTACTTTCCCAGAAGTTTCTTGACAAGGGTATATGCATGGAAACATTTATCTGTAATATGACCTGTTTGAATCATTACACGCATTGTCATATAGACCCCATGTTTGTCTATCTCCAGCTATTAAACAGGCCTGTCTGAATATCTGGGAACTTCTGAGTTATGGTCAATCTTAAGAGTCATTTGACATTTACTAACCCCCGTGCAGAGGAAAAATACTACAGGGGCTTCCAAAGCTGTGGGACTGGATACTTCAGATTCAGAAACCGTGCAATATTTTCCCCCCACAGAAAATTTCAGTGGGGAAAAAAATACCATGTGGAGAATCAACAAAATTTGTGTGAAGGTGCATTTGCCATCTTTTTAAAGAGCCTAAATACACCCCTCAACATGCAAAGACCTTTTCCCAGCCCTCTGCAACTTCCAAAGGTAGCCCACATGTGATAAAAGTCAGAAAATAGCATGTAGCATGTACTGATGGCTGGTGCCATTTTGGATTGAACGAGTAGCAATCCCAGAACCTAGGGAATGCTCCTGGCCCCATTAGACCACCAGCTATGTCGGGGGGGGGGGGGGGGGGGTTGTGTGCTAGGGGGGGTTAGGGGTTCAGGGGGTAGCTATCTGCTATGAGGGGGGATGACATATTGGAATCCTGGGGGTAATCTTTGGAAAGGGGGATTTGGGTAGGGGGTGAGGCATCAGTGTATGACTTCTACATTTAATTTTCTGACATTTATCAACTGTGGGCCGACTCTGTTGTAGACAGTGGGTGTGAGTCTCTCAAGACCCTCTGGGGGTCTTTTACACATTGGGGGGTCTTTAGGGCCATCATAGCCCTTTACAAGCATCCCTGGAACACAGGCATCCTGAAGCCTCTGGAAAAGGTTAGTTACAATACCTAATTTGTAGATAAACTTTCAAGAAAATAATGCTGCTTCCATTTTTTGAAACAAGCCTTGTTATTTTATTTATATAAAATTTCCTAATAATGAGCTGCTTTGCATACATTTCCAAAGCTTATGCATGAAAAGCAGCTCATTAACATAACTGCATTATTTTGAGTAAAATATCATATGATATTGTCACGATAGACATTTATCATGTGATAAACTGTTTTCCGCGCAATAAACCCCTAAGACAGCTTAGTAAATATGTCCCTCAGAATGGTGTTGATTTATCAATTTATTTGAAATTATATCCCATCCCTTCCCAAAGGCCCAAGATGTGATTATGTAATGTAAAGCATAAAATACACTCCAAACAAACACATAATTATAATATACAATCTTCTCAGCTTTTACAATCACCTTTATCATCCAGCTCTAAATAAGTATTTTACTAATGGAATCTTCTCACAGATACCAAGTCTTAACCATTAAGCTGAGAAGCTTCCAGAAGCAAAACTGTAAATATTTCAAAAAGCAAAGGTGAATAATCAAGCTTTAATAAGCTCTCTAAAGTTTTGATAAATTACTGAAAGCCCTAAGTTATTACAAAGTTCCAAAAAGATAAGCCTGTGCAGCACATTGCCTTCTTGTAGTTATGTGTATTTAACCTGTCCTATAGAAAAAAAATCAATAAAAGTACCTCCAGTGAAGAAAAAATAATTCTGGATGGACTTGCCAATCATGGAGATATTGCAGCCCTATGTTATTCACTGATTTAGAGTGTCATTTTGAACACTCTCTTACGTGCATAAGAGAGTGTGACCAAAGATCAGCCTGTAATTTATAACTGTGTGTCCGAAGCTGCAAGTTTAGAAAATACTGTGCAGCTCTGCCCAGAAAGTGCACCTCTACGGTTTTTTAATACAGAAAGCTGCATACTTTCCATATGTATTTTACAAAAGTACTCGCATATATCATACGCAAGAAATAACAGTAAGATGCGCAGGTAATTACTGCAGCTTCTAATACCATTTCATCAGTACCTCCACCAGTTCACCCAGACCTCTATCAGTTCACCCTGACTCTCCAGCACTTAACCCTGATCTCTCACTGCTTAACCCATATCTCTCACCCAAAAACTGCAAACAAAAGGCAAGTATGGAGGAGTAGCCTAATGGTTAGAGTAGTGGGCTAAGAATCAGGGTTCAAAATCCACTACCGCTCCTTGTGACCTTGGGCAAGTCACTTTTCTCTCCATTGCCTCAGGCATAAACTTAGGGTCTCATTCACTAAGCCATGTATACTGCAGAAGTAACAAAGCAGTGATAATTGGCCTAGCTGTTTTGTGATTCCTGCGGCATTTTTCCTGGTGTTACAAAATGGCCCAAAAAGAATGCATGATAACAGTCCTGGACCTGTGGGGCTGCCATAGCTTACAGGGGTCAATGGCCCCACTCAAAGTCATTAAAAAGCCCTTGGGGTCTCTACAGACAACTCCCTCACCCCAGGCCACTCCTGGTTGAGGCTGTATTAAACCAAAAGAAAATTAAAACATTTGTTAAGGGCTGCCCAGGCTTCGCCTGCAACCCTTCCCCATCAAGCCAAAAATCATGCCATGGAAGTCAAGCTTTCTCTCTAGCCTAGCCTCTGGATCCCCAAAAGACTTATAATTCCAGTTAGGTTGGTCCAGTAGGGGTCCAGAGCGCCCTCTACGTTCTAGGTCCATCAGTGGCCTTTTTTTGAAAATGAAACCAGCCAGCTGGGCCTGGTTTTTGGGCCTATTACGTGATAGAACAGCCTGAACCATTTTAAAAAAATGGCCATCGAGAGGCCTGACGTTTAAGGGGTGCTCCAGGCCCCCACTGGACTACCAGGGCTGGAATTGTAAGTCTTGTGGGGATCCAGAGTGTGGGCTATGGTGGGAACTTGGGGATGGGGTCCTGGCCTCTCAGGCATAATTTTGGCTTGATGGGGAAGGGCTGGGGAGTTGAAGAAGAGTGTGGGCTGGCCTTAACATTTTTTTTATTGGTTTACTACGGCTGCCTCCAGGGATGTTGGTGGTGGTGGTTTTGGGGGGACCTTTGAAGACTCCCAAGGTTTTTTAATGACTTCAGGAGTAAAGGACTCAGGACCATTGGCCCTTTTAAGCTAGGGCTCTGGGAGAATCTGCACGCATATTAGTATCTTGGTGCTCCTACAGGAAGTTATGTGCAGTACTTGAGTTGTAGCTAATTTCAAATCAAATAATGCAGCTTGCGCTACACTTTCTTACTAAGATATCCATGTAGATGTCTTATTAAGGGCAAAGGTGAAAATTTTGCATTTACTGCTATTGAACAACTTAAGTCATTCCTAAATGCAAGAACCGTGACCACAGTCCCTCAATAAATATTGTTCGGTAATCAGTTAAGAAAGGAAACCATTAAATCGTTAAGCCAGTTACATGATATATTGTTTCTTGTTTTCTCCCCTATGAATTACAGGTCTCCTCCACTTATGTTACTTAAGAGGACACAATTGGTAGAGTTTCCATGTCTGAGATATTTTCCTTTGTTTTGTATTAATTTATGTCACTCTGTAAATTTTCATTTTCTTGAACGTATGATTTTTGTATACTTTTTGAAAAATTCAATAAATAAAAAAAATAAATAAATAAAATAATGCAGCTTGCAATTTTTGAGGCAAACTGTGTTATTTGATTTGCATATTTTATCATATTGATGCCTTTGCATGCTAATCAGCTCATATTAATATGTGTGTTGTTGGGGGCAAAATAATGCGAGGTATTTAAAATACCTCAAATTATATTGCGGATAGTAAATGGCTTTATGCGTCTTAAGGAATGAGTCCCTTAAATTGTAAGCCCTCTGAGGACAGGGAAATGCCTACACTACAGTACCTGAATGTAATTCACCTTGATCTACCAATGAAAGGATGAGAGATAAATACAAATTTTTAAAACCTGTGATTTCAGTTCCACAACTCAATTAGCAGCTGTCAAAGCATACACACAAGTTTGGTAATGTATACTATTTACAAAATACTAACATGTGCACAAACTTCTGAATGCTGTCAAGGAATGCGCCAAACCATCCCTTTTTTTCCTCTAACATTTATAGGCAACTCATATATTATGAGCATACATCAGGCTTTTGTAAATTACTATTACACACATGCATGTTACTTACCTGTGTAACTTCCAATTACACACACTAAAAACTTTGGAAAATGAATCCATTTAATATTAAAGTTAACATCTTAAATTTATCGCTACTGGCATGGCCGGCAGAATGTATTAGGTAGATTAAGCTGTTGTCTAGGGCGCCAGAATGGGGTGGAGTGCCATAGGTCGACACGAGGGCGCCATGTTTGAAAAGAGAAGGAGTCACACGGTGTGACATAGAGGTAAGTGAGATCGCTGATAGTGTGATTCAGGGGGGTTGGGGAGAGAGAGAGATCACTGCCCAGGGCAGCTGGACATCCTGGCTACTGGGAACTACTTAAGGCTTTTTAGTGCTGGAGTGATTGTTCTGGATCTGCTAGGGAGTTAGCAATCTGTTCTGGATCATGCCCCCAGGGGGGCGGAGTTAGCAATCTGTTATTGATCACCCCCTTCAGAGGGAAGGAGATAGCAGTTTGTAATACTCCGTAGGCGGAGTCAATGATCTGTTGTGGATTGCCTCCCACAGTGTGGCAGTCTGTAAGATACCGCTCTAGTAGTGTAAGGAATAAACACTTAGGGGTAGATTTTAAAAAAGCGCGCGATCACGTACTTTTGTTCGTGCAGCAGGTGCAAACAAAAGTACGCTGGATTTTATAAGATACGCGCATAGCCGCGCGTATCTTATAAAATCCTGGATCGGCGCGCGCAAGGCTGCCGATTTTGGGCAGCCTGCGCGCGCCGAGCCGCGCAGCCTGCCTCCGTTCCCTCCGAGGCCGCTCCGAAATCGGAGCGGCCTCGGAGGGAACTTTCTTTCGCCCTCCCCTCACCTTCCCCTCCCTTCCCCTACCTAACCCACCCCCCAGCCCTATCTACCCCCCCCCTTACCTTTGTCCCTCGATTTACGCCTGCTAGAAGCAGACGTAAATCTACGCGCGCCAGTGGACTGCTGGCGCACCGTCATCCGACCCGGGGGCTGGTCCAGAGGCCTCGACCACGCCCCCGGGCCGGCGTCACGCCCCCGGTCCCGCCCCCGAAACGCCGCATCATTTGGCCCCACCCCGACATGCCCCTGACACACTCCCTTAAAAAAAACCCCGGGACTTACGCGCGTCCCAGGGCTCTGCGCGCCAGCGGCCTATGCAAAATAGGTGCGCCGGCGCGCGAGGGCCCGGCTCGTGTAAATCCGGGCAGATTTACGTGAGCAGGGCATTTAAAATCCGCCCGTTAGTGGAAATTGGTGAATCCTTGGGCCGATGGCAGATGACAGCACCCCCAGGAGGATATCCTGAGAGGGACCACCAGCTAGGCTGGAGTATGGAGACAAACACAGATAGTTCTTTATTAGACAGGAAGTAGAACCACCAGAGGTGGCAGTAGTGAGTTGATGTGCCCGGCAGGGCTGAAGTCCCTCAGATACTGGAACTGCGATCTCTGAGTTGCTGAGCTTTAGAGAGAGAGACTATAAGTAGTGAGTAGTAGGGATGTGAATCGTTTTCCATATCGTCTTAACGATAGAAATCGTGTGGCAGGGCAAGAAAATCGTCTTAGGCACGATTTTTTAGTTAAAAAATCGTTAAAAATCGTTTTTTCCGATTAGTGCGCACTAACTCGAGTTAGTGCGCACTAACGGGAGTTAGTGCGCACTAACTGGGAGTTAGTGCGCACTAACTGAAAATGATACAATTTGACACTTTTCAGGTCAGTTAAGGTCAGTTTAGGAATGAATATGTATTCCTATTGGCTGCCCTCTTATTTATTCATGTTACCAAGTTTCCTACTGACAGTATATGGGGGATGGGAAATGGAAACAGTTGGTAGCTTGACAAAACAAGTAATGTGATCAGTCAATGTGACTAGAACTTGTGCCCTAACCCTGATACCAGGGGTATTGTGATCTTCCTGCACACAGTGCCCTATCCCTATTAATACTAGGAGTGTTGTGATCTTCCTGCACACAGTGCCCTATCCCTAATACCAGGGGTGTTGTGATCTTCCTGCACACAGTGCCCTATTCCTGATACTGGGGGTGTTGTGATCTTCCTGCACACAGTGCCCTATTCCTGATACCGGGGGTGTTGTGATCTTCTTGCACACATCCCGATATCAGGGATAGGGCACTGCATGCAGGAAGATCACAACACTCCTGGTATTAATAGGGATAGGGCACTGCATGCAGGAAGATCACAACACTCCTGGTATTAATAGGGATAGGGCACTGCATGCAGGAAGATCACAACACCCCTGGTATCAGGGATAGGGCACTGTGTGCAGGAAGATCACAATACCCCGGAGGAGTGAGGGTCAGGCAGCTCCCCCCTGTCTGTGAAGCCAGCCTCTCACTAATAATGCAGGGAGGGAGCTGTCTCAGACTTCACCATCCTCCCCCCCCCCCTTACCCACACACCATTCACTAGCTGGGACATGGGGGAAGTCAGGAGTGAGGGTCAGGCAGCTCCCCCCTGTCTGTGAAGCCAGCCTCTCACTAGTAATGCAGGGAGGGAGCTGTCTCAGACTTCACCATCCACCCCCCCCCCCCCTCACCCACACACCATTCACTAGCTGGGACATGGGGGAAGTCAGGAGTGAGGGACAGGCAGCTCCCCCCTGTCTGTGAAGCCAGCCTCTCACTAGTAATGCAGGGAGGGAGCTGTCTCAGACTTCACCATCCTCCCCCCCCCCTCACCCACACACCATTCACTAGCTGGGACATGGGGGAAGTCAGGAGTGAGGGTCAGGCAGCTCCCCCCTGTCTGTGAAGCTAGCCTCTCACTAGTAATGCAGGGAGGGAGCTGTCTCAGACTTCACCATCCTCCCCCCCCCTCACCCACACACCATTCACTAGCTGGGACATGGGGAAAGTCAGGAGTGAGGGTCAGACAGCTCCCCCCTGTCTGTGAAGCCAGCCTCTCACTAGTAATGCAGGGAGGGAGCTGTCTCAGACTTCACCATCCTCCCCCCCCCCCTCACCCACACACCATTCACTAGCTGGGACATGGGGGAAGTCAGGAGTGAGGGTCAGGCAGCTCCCCCCTGTCTGCGAAGCCAGCCTCTCACTAGTAATGCAGGGAGGGAGCTGTCTCAGACTTCACCATCCTCCCCCCTCCCCCTCACCCACACACCATTCACTAGCTGGGACATGGGGGAAGTCAGGAGTGAGGGTCAGGCAGCTCCCCCCTGTCTGTGAAGCCAGCCTCTCACTAGTAATGCAGGGAGGGAGCTGTCTCAGACTTCACCATCCTCCCCCCCCCCCTCACCCACACACCATTCACTAGCTGGGACATGGGGGAAGTCAGGAGTGAGGGTCAGGCAGCTCCCCCCTGTCTGTGAAGCCAGCCTCTCACTAGTAATGCAGGGAGGGAGCTGTCTCAGACTTCACCATCCTCCCCCCCCCCCCCTCACCCACACACCATTCACTAGCTGGGACATGGGGGAAGTCAGGAGTGAGGGTCAGGCAGCTCCCCCCTGTCTGTGAAGCCAGCCTCTCACTAGTAATGCAGGGAGGGAGCTGTCTCAGACTTCACCATCCACCCACCCCCCCCCCTCACCCACACACCATTCACTAGCTGGGACATGGGGGAAGTCAGGAGTGAGGGTCAGGCAGCTCCCCCCTGTCTGTGAAGCCAGCCTCTCACTAGTAATGCAGGGAGGGAGCTGTCTCAGACTTCACCATCCTCCCCCCCCCCCCTCACCCACACACCATTCACTAGCTGGGACATGGGGGAAGTCAGGAGTGAGGGTCAGGCAGCTCCCCCCTGTCTGTGAAGCCAGCCTCTCACTAGTAATGCAGGGAGGGAGCTGTCTCAGACTTCACCATCCTCCCCCCCCCCCCTCACCCACACACCATTCACTAGCTGGGACATGGGGGAAGTCAGGAGTGAGGGTCAGGCAGCTCCCCCCTGTCTGTGAAGCCAGCCTCTCACTAGTAATGCAGGGAGGGAGCTGTCTCAGACTTCACCATCCTCCTCCCCCCCCCTCACCCACACACCATTCACTAGCTGGGACATGGGGGAAGTCAGGAGTGAGGGTCAGGCAGCTCCCCCCTGTCTGTGAAGCCAGCCTCTCACTAGTAATGCAGGGAGGGAGCTGTCTCAGACTGGTATCAGGGTTAGGGCACTGTGTGCAGGAAGATCACAACACTCCTGGTATTAATAGGGATAGGGCACTGTAAGAGATGACTGTAGTAGATTGAATAAAGATCTGATGTTTCTGCTCTCCTCACACCAAACAAAAACAACACACAAGCAGAGAAGCCCTTCTTACAAAGCTGAGCTAGTGAGTTAAGTAGGAGGAAAAGTAAACATACTGGTGCCAGTGTGGCTACTTAAAAAATACACTTACCAACAATCAATTACATATATTTGAACTGTGTACAGTTCCAGCCAGGACCACCTTTCTAAAATGCACAGTGATTGGCAAATTCAACATGCACTAGCATTTCAGGTGCCTGCTAACAAAAATAATAAACAAACAAGTTCTAGTCACGTGAGTGCTGATCATTACATTACTTTTTTTGTCAAGCTTCCAACTGTTTCCATTTCACATCCCCCCAACCATATTGGTAACATCAATAGATAAGAGCACAGCCAGCCAATAGGAATACATACATACATATTCATTCCTAAGTGACCTTTACTGACCTGGGAAGTGTGAACACTTTGTTTCATTTTCTGTTGGTGTTTGTTAGTTTCCAGTTCCATTTCCCATCCCCCCAACCATCACCTCAGTGGTAACCTTGGTAACATCAATAGATAAGAGGGCAGCCAGCCAATAGGAACACATATTCATTCCTAACTGACCTTCAGTGACCTGGAAAGTGTTTATTTGTATCATTTTCAGTTAGTGCGCACTAAATCGAGTTAGTGCGCACTAACGGGGAGTTAGTGCGCACTAACTCGAGTTAGTGCGCACTAACACGATTTAACGATTTTTAACGATAAATCGTTAGAATTTCTATTGTATCGTGTTCTATAACGATTTAAGACGATATAAACATTATCGGACGATAATTTTAATCGTTGAAAAACGATTCACATCCCTAGTGAGTAGACAGGGTATGCTGGATACATAAGCAGTAGTAGATGATACACTCACAATTGTAGATATCTGTAATGGCTTCTATGCAACGAGAGTCTTCAGTATGTTCAGGAACAGGAGCCATAGGCGAGTACTGGTTCCTATATGCAGTCTGGAATAAGAACTCACAATATCTGTGTATGAGATGGCTTCTGGGTTAGAAGAAAGTCTTTGGAGAGTTTTAGGAACATAGGCCCTCGTGGAGTGAGTACTGGTTCCTATCTGCAATCTGTAATAGTAATGTACCAGATATAGGTATGCGATAGCTTCTGAGATAGAAGAGAGTCTGTGAGGGTTTTAGGAACATGGGCCCTCGTGGAGCGAGTACCAGTTCCTATCTGCAATAATAACTCACGATCTCTGTACCTGCGATAATATCTTAGACAGAAGGGAGTCTTCAGAGATTAGGAACATAGGCCCTCGTGGAGTGAGTACCTGATCCTATCTGTAATAGAACTCACAGTGTTCACATCTGCGATCGCTTCCAGGCAGTAAGGTGTCTTCTGAGCATTCAGGGACGTAGGCCCTCGAGGAGTGAGTACCGGATCCCGTCGTAGCACTCTGAAATCAAGAAGAGAGAGCGGGGCCCCCGAGGAGCAGGTACCCCTTGGTAAGTTTGTGGAGGCAGAGCAGAAGAGAAGTTACCTCCTTGCTAACTCGATTCGTAGTAGCAAACAAAAACCTTTTAAGTTGGAAGTGCCCTTGCCGTAACATGGCAGATCCGCAGCGTCAGGCCAGCCCGGGGATTCCGGGGAGAAGGGGCGAGGAGAAGCCACGGCAGCATCTGTCTGTCAGAGCCAAAGGGAGTCGCCACAAAGGTAAAGAGGGTGGAGCGAGGGCAAGAACAGGCACGAACGCAAAAGTGATATGGTCATGGAGATGAAGATTTAAGAGTATCCAAGCTGCAGTATTCTGTATTAACTGTAACCTCTGCAGTTGTTTTATGTAAGACTAGATACAGTATGTTACAATAATCATATCTACAGTATATGTTACCAAAACATGTAATACTGTGGGCATAACTTTCTGTGATAGAAAAGTGCAAAGATGGCAAAGTATTCAAAGCTGATAAAATAAAGTTTACACCACTGACTAGATTTGCACTATGAGAAATAATTCAAAATTAATAATGACTCCCAGAATGCATGCCTGCTGACTAATTGGCAAAGAAATATCCTCTATAGATAGATAGTACTGGTGGAAGAAAAGTCATAGAAGATTTTTTGATCCACATCTCAGTTTTTATCACATTCAGTTTTAATTTATTGGCACTAAGCCAGTGAGAAATAGACCCCCAAGCAAGCTTTCAATCCACTTATTCAATCTTGTCACAACTCGTTTGTTTTGGAATAGATTTGAATATCATCAGTATGCTTTAAATAATTAAAGCCATTGCTTTTAATTAGTATACCCCATTTCTTTTGAGTAGTGACTCACCCGCTATGGTGGCTAAGGTGGCTACCTGGATATGGGGATTCTGGTTACTATGGGAGCTACTAGGTCCATAAAAGAGGGTGTATGAGAGGAAAAAGTTTGCTCCCCTTCTTGTTGGGTCTTCCAAAAACAGGATACAAGGGACTGAAACCCACCCAACCAGTCTCCCAGGGGTAGGTAGGGAAGGCAGAGTCTTTGAAAGTATAATACTCAGAAAAATTAAAAGTAAACATAAAGGGGTAGATTTTCAAAGGGTTACGTGTGTAAGATACACGTGTAACCCCCGAAAACCTGCCCCTGCCTGACCCTGCGTGCGCCAAGCCTATCTTGCATAGGCTCGGTGGCGCACAAAAGCCCCGGGACGCGCATATGTCCTGGGGCTTCAAAAAAGGGGCATTCTGGGGGAGGGGCCGTGGGCGGGGCGCCAATCCAGGGGCGTTCCGGGGCGGGGCTGTGGGCGGGGTGCCGGTCCGGGGGCATTCCAGGGGCAGGGCCGAGGCCTCCTCCGTTGAGGTCCTGCCAAAGGATGGCGCGCCGGCAGGGCCGCAACACTACCCAGAGGCAGGCGTAACTTCGACAATAAAGGTCAGGGGGGGTTTAGATAGGACTGGGGGGCAGGTTAGGGAGGGGAAGGGAGGGCAAGGTGGGGGGAGGCGGAAGGAAAGTTCCCTTCGAGGCCGTTCTGATTTCAGAGCGGCCTTGGAGGGAACGGAGGAAGGCTACGCGGCTCAGCGCACGCAAGTTGCACAATTTGCACCCCCTTGCACGCGCCGGCTCTGGATTTTATAACATGCTCATGGCTGCGTGCATGTTATAAAATCGGGCATAGATTTGGTCGCGCCAGGTTGCGCGAACAAATCTACGCCCGCACGTATGTCTGAAAATCTACCCAAACAGTTTATTTAACAGTTGGTTTTACCAAGAAAATAATGTAAGTCACTAGTTCCAATTCTTGTGAGTTTACAAAAGAAACATTTAAGGCAAAAAGTATTATTTTACAATAGAAAATATTATTAAAGAACTCTTTTGTTTCCTATGTTACCTTTCTGCTTATTTTTATTTATTTATTTATTTATTTATTTATTTATTTATTTAAAATTTTTTATATACCGCGGCACGTGTGTCACATCACCTCGGTTTACAGATAACAATAATTCAGCAAGGCGCTTTACAATACAACATGTAAACTAATATAATAGGTAATAAGGTTTACCCATAAACTAGGCAAACTAAAATATACATCGAGCAATACTTAACAAGAGGGAAAGTTTCTAGGTGCGAGGGGATGGGGGGGGGGGGGGGGGGGGGGGGAAGGGGGTAGGAGGTGACGGCAACATAATTGAGTAGTAGAAGACCCAGTCAGTTAATAGTATGCTTTTTTAAACAACCAGGTTTTTAGGTTTTGCTTAAATTTTTTGTGGCAATCTTCCTGGCGTAGATCCGAGGGCATGCTGTTCCATATTGTGGAACCAGCTATGATGAGAGATCAATCTTTTGTAGAGGCAAGTTTGCTCATTTTAGGAGAGGGAATCGGCAGTCTGGCTAGATGCTGGGGTCTGGTTGGTCGGTTTGACTCTTTGAAGTGTAGGTGTTCAGGGAACCAAAGCATATCAGAATGCTTAGCATTCTTATTCCCTATCTGATACCGATACCTGCTAATAGGGAACTCTTATCAGTTAATTATAATTGTTAACTCAATCCCTGGTATATATATAGCTCTTTCAAAAGTTAATTATAAAATAAAATAATCCTTTCAAAACTTTCTTTTCTCTGATGTTCAAGCTGATTCTCAGGTGTGATGCAACAAAAAAGGTAAATGTGTTTGTTGGTTTATATTAATCTCTTTAATGTTCTTTGCATCACTAAGAAAAAAATATGTGTAGGAGCACAGTTTCTTGAACTGTTATGCTTGAACCACTCAATTAATTGTCCATGCTAATCAATGGTGCACCATTTCGTTTTACTCTTAGGAGAACTTTGTTAAACTAATTCTTCCTCTTTCAACTGTCCTATATTGCAATCCCTGTTCATTGTAAATTTCTTTCGTCTGGTTATTAGTTTTCCCCTGGTTATACTGTAAACCGGTACTGTAATATACCGATGCTCAAGACTTTGTCTTGAGCATCGGTATATTAAAAGAATATAAATAAATAAATAAATAAATGTATATATGTAGCTTTCTCAAATTAATACTAAATTGTGTTGTCCCAGCTTTCACTTGAACAGTCCTGCATTCCTTCCAGAATTAATCCTATTTTCCTCGCTGCAGCCTCCCTTTGTACTTTCCAGGTGCTGGATGCAGATGTTCCTCTTCTCTCCATTTCCTGGTGCAGGTGTCTGAAGTCCTATCTATCTTTAAATAAATCAAAGCATGTGTTTCCTGAATTTACTCCATGATCTCCTCTTCCGAAGATGTGTTTCAATAATGTTTCTAAATGTTGTGTCTTCGATGTCTTATTGAACTGGTCTAACTTGGTGTGTAAAATAAAAACTAATTAGTTCCCACCCTAAACTCACTCAAAGAGGGAAAATCATTTGGTTCAGGTTGGTTCGAAAATCTTTTCACACACACACACTGGCACACCTAGAGCTCTTAAGAGAAAAACAGCTTAAATATATTTATAGTTGTTACTTGATTGTTGTGAACTGCCAAGATTGTTTTATCAGATTGATGGTATACAAATAAATAAATAAATACATAATGATAATAATACTGTTCTCAGAGGTTTTGAATTAAAGCTGATCCAGAAATATCTAATCTTGTTTCATATGAAATACTGAATAGTCACTTAAATTTCATAGTCACTCTCAGACCAGAATCTGAGCTAAGTGCTTGCGCTGTAGAACTTCAAAAGCTCATTAACTCTCAGAATTTATTAATTTATGCAGCAAAGGTTTACTTGTGGTCAGTCTGAAAAGTTTATTTACACTTTTTAGTTAAGTAAAAATAATATTAACACAATGGGGTACATTTTAAAAGAAGCATGCTCAGCCTACATGTGCGTGCGCTACCCGGCGTGCGCACACGTACGCCCTATTTTATAACTTGCACACGCAGGTGCGTGCATGTTATAAAATCCAGAGTCCACGTATGCAAGGGGGTGCACAATTGTGCACCATGCGCATGCCGAGCCTGTTCAGAGCCACGCTGTCTTCCCCTGTTCCCTCCCAGGCTGCTCCGAGTCACGCTGCCTTCCCCTGTTCCCTCCCAGGCCGCTCTGGATCAGCTTTAATTCAAAATCGGAGTGGCCTCGGATAGAACTTCCCTACCCCCCCACCTCACCTTCCCTTCCCTTTCCTTCCCCTACCTGCCCCGCCCTTTCCCCCCTACCTTTGATGACTTCTTTTTTTTTATTTCAAAACTTACTTCAGCCCTGGGGCTGAAGTAAGTTGTGCGTGCCGGCCGACTGCCGGCACGCGATTTCGGACACAGCTGCAAATGGCTGCTGTGTCAGATGTCTCTGGCCCTGCTTCCGCCCCAGACCGCCCCCTCCCCACCCCATTTTGCAAGCCCCAGGACTTACACGCGTCCCGGGGCTTTACGCGCGTTGCCGGGCCTTTTTAAAAATAGGCCCAGCGCGCTTAACCTTTAGAAAATCCAGCCCAATGTGTTTATACACCTAAATTTCTCATACTCAGTACATTTTCTCACTCCAATAGTCTAACTGAAATAAGCCAATAAAAATCTCCGCGTCTTGGCTGTAATTTTTAGTAACTGACTGTTACTATTCTTATGCTGCCACTGTTCTCATCGGGGTTGCTCTAATATGAACAATATTTTTACATCACAATCGCATTCCTTCCTTTCAGTCACAGACAGTCTACTCTGAGTGTATTATCAAACAATTCCCTCTGAATTTCGACCTTTCAGACACTGCAAAGGGGCCCTATAAAAGGAGAAAAAACAAAATCTGCCCTTCTCTCTGTGTGTCCCCTCTCTCCACGTGACCCTATTCTGCTCGTGAGGGCCAGTCATTTTGGAAAATTGTACCGACCAGGCTGGGTGAGAGGGTGCACCCAGCCCTGACGCGTGATCCGATTTTAGGTATGGGAGTGTGGTAGAGGGGTCTGGGAAGGGGGGTGGGGACAGGACACTACAATTGTTTTTCCTTCTGGGGGTGGGGTTGGATGGGGCCTAGGACCATTTTTTTTTTTAATCAGGGGGGTGCTGTCTTTGTTACTTGAGGGGTAGGGGGAGAAGGGCCATTTGTGTCACTTGTAACGCCTTACCCGCGACAGTTTTGTTCTATGGAAACCGGCCTGATTTGATATTTATATCGAGAATGTCGGTATATAAAAACCCTAAATAAATAAATAAATAAATAAATAACTTGGAGGATGGGGGTGAAGATGAAAAGGGGTGGGGAGGTACGATCCTTTAATTTTTTGGTGGAATTTGGTGGGTGCTAGAACCCTCACTTCTTTTATTGGACTTGGGGAAGGGGAAGCTTGGGGTCCATCACCGCATGTCTTAATTTTTTCTTTTTTTCACTTTTTTGGGGGTGTCTGCCTCGACTGGTGGCCCTGGGTTGAGATAGAGGTCAGCACTGACCACCGCTCAACTTCCCCATTTTGCCACATTTGTTTTGCTGCTGCTTTAAATGTGCATTGGGATCCTCGGGACCCACATTAGGGTTTCGGGCCTCCCGCCGTACATCTAACGCATTTCAAATAGGTGTTATTATTTTATCATGGCTGACTACCTTCTCGGTTGGCCACGATAAAATATTAATATCAAATTGACTATGCATGACCTTCTTTGCTTGCATTTTTCATGCATGCAAATCGCATGTAAAGAAGGTAATTATAATCAGGGCCAGTGCAAGGGTAGTAGGTGACCTAGGTGACTTCTGCCTTGCGACCGCTCCCCCTGGCCGAGTCACACTGCCCCATGTGAACTCCCCCCTCCCACCCCCCAGTTGTGCTGGCCCTTCCGGGCTCGCATCGCCTCCACCTTGCCCCTGTCTCCTACCTTGTTCACATGTTTCTCAGGGCTGCAAGCAGCACATGCTGCTCGCAGCCCTACGAATCTCTACACCTCTTTGCCTACTCGCGGCATCCCATGGCTGCTCTTTGGCACCCCCTATGGGTCAGTGCCAGAGGCGACTGCCTAGTTCACCTAATGGATGTGCCGGCCCAGATTGTAATAGGGGAGGGTATCTGGGGGAGATGCAAACTATCACATATATTGTGCAATATCGCTGTAATAGTGCTCTATTATGGAGATATTCCACGACATATACGATATAACGCCTGTTAGAGCAGTAACATGGTTTGATACATCATTCCCTTAGAATGTAAAGCCACTGGGATAGGAAAATGTCCACAGTGCCTGAATGTAATCCACTTTGAAAGTGCCTCAAAAGCAGAATAAATAATATTAAGTGAGATTATTTTATTTTAGCTTCCAGTCTTAAGATTTTGGAACATAACATAATTTAATTTATGGCATGCCTTCTCCTAACAGCTATTAAGACATGTTACATGGTGTGTAATAAGGAGTTATGATTATGGATCAATGTAGTGCCTCACAATTTTTTTGTTGATGAATTATATGCTATAAAGTGATAGCCAGCCTATCAAAACGTATAAAAGGCTTTATTCAGCTTCTTTGAGATACACAGAACCTGTTGCCTGCCTTTTTTTAAACATAGAAGTCATTCAAATGCATTTAGCCAGAAAACTTAGAAATTATCTGGCTAAATGAAAATTTCACCTTTTATCTCGCTAAATTCTAACCAGATAACTATTTGTCTGGCTGGAATTTGGTCAGATAAGTAAGGGGCATTCCATAGGGCAATCCAGAGGTGTTCCGGAGAGGAGCTAAGTTAGTTGGATAACTTATCTGGCTAATTCCGATATTTGGAGTTAGCCAGATAACTTGTCCATCTAACTATGTTCATCCCACTGAGCTGTCCTAAAGATAACCAGATAAACTTCTCTGGTTAACTTTAAGATAATCGGGTATATTCAGTGGAGTCGCTGTGCCGCTGAATATACAGTGCTAGTTAGCCGGATACATTTATCCAGCTATCTAGCAGAGCTGCATAGGAGCTGAATATGGAGTTCAATTATTTTATCCATCTAATACGACATAAACATTTAATAATACATTTTTCTGGGTCTCGAAGTGGATATATTGAGTTCCATAAGAACAAAGCAAATAAAAGTGGGAAGAGTGACCAGCAAAAATTAAAATTGAAATAAAAATGAAAATAAAAGTCATGGCAAATGGGGAGGTTGATTGAGGTTCAGTGCTGACTACCATCTCAACCCAGAGCTGCCAGTTCGGTGGCCCTGATGCCCCCCAAAAGTTAAAAAGAAAAAAAAGAAACCATAAAAAAAGTATGCCTTTATCTGATTCCAACATTAAGATGGAAATATGAGAATGAACAACTAAGTGGCTCAGATGCTGCTGTTGAAATCTAATATGGTTAATATTTGTTTATCCTGTTGCCCTCCTAGTTTACTATCACATAATTCCTCCCCATTCATTGAACTATTTGTCAAAGCAAATATTGACCTAAATTTAACTGTAATACTGAGTGATTTTAATTTACACATTGATGCTCCCACTTTGACAAATGCTACTGCTAATTTTCTTGCTTGTGTAAAACTGATGCTCATGATTGAGCGTCTGCTCTCCTAATGCACGCCCAGCCACCTCTCCTGGGTGCGCGATGCATTATTTAAATGAGGGGCTCATGCTAAAAAGGATGCACTAGGGATAAATTGTGCGTCCCTAGCACGTCCATGGTATCGGGTGCCAGGAAGAAGCGGCTGTGCGTTGGTTAGGAAAACGGCTGCTCAATTAATGAGCTTCCGTTTTCGTAACACACTCAACATCTATGGGTTAGGAAAACAGACAATTAATGGGTGTACATTTCCCTAACCTGACCGCTGTCGAGATTTTTTTTTTTCATGCTGCTTCCTGTGGTCCCTCCTGCAGAAAAGCAATATTTTGGGCTTTTTTGTTTTTTTGTGATGGGGGTTTCGGAGCACATAAAGACTTAATGCTGCTCTCTGCGGCCTCCATGATTGTGTCCATCTACAGTTGTATTGTATGTTATTTTAATTTATTATGTATGTTTTACTGCACCCCACCCTGAGCTATGGAAAGGCGGGTAAGAAATGTTTAAAGTAAATCAAATAAATAAGTGAGAGCCCATGGTATGGTGTATTTCAATGTTTACTAACCAGTGTGCCATGGCTCAGCAGTCTGCCTTTAGATCTGATCAAGTATGCCACAGAAAAGTCACCACTGCCAGATGCTCAGATCCAGACCAGTACCTGGGTCTCTGTCCTCAGCATCTTACAGCAACAAGAAACATCAACAGTGGCTCATAAACAGTAGGAACTCCTTTCTGAGGACGTTTGTAATCTTCTTTCTAGCTACTGTTTAGCTTATTGATTTTTATTACATCTTCCTGGTTCACCTCTGAATCATTCCAGTGTAAGTATGTCCCCTCCTGAGTAAAGATCAAACAAAGAATTAATTTAGATTTTTCTGCTATGGCCTTGTCTTCCCTGAGTGGAGCTTTTAACCCTCAGTCATCTAACTGACTTCCTCACAGGCTTCTTGCTTCAAATATACTTGAAAAATAATTTATTTCGAATTTTTGCCTGTCCACCAAGCTTCTTTTCAAATTCTCTTTTGGCTTGTCTTAGTAATGCTTTATTGTCTAACTTGCCAGTGCTTATGCTCCTTCCTATTTTCTTCATTTGGATCCACTTTCTATTTTTTGAAAAATGTCCTTTTGGCTTCACTGCTTAATCATGCTAGCAGTCATATGGTCTTTTTTCTACCTTTATTAATGCATGGAATACATTTAGTCTGTGTTAGGATCTCCAAGTGTGTGTGGACCCTTTGGCCGAGGCGAGAGGTGGAACCGCCCAGGTAAGGAGACCCACTGAGCCTCACTGTCAACAGGCAGAGTCTCGGCTGTGGGATGGGATACAGCAGCGGTAGGATGAGAGAATGAGTGACCCCTGGTGGTGGGCCATGGAACGGCAACATAAAGCTGACGTTAGACTCAGTTCTGGAACTGGAGTAGATAATAGGTGCAACACTACCTGAGGAGCGAGGGTGTCGGTAGAAGTACAGTCGCTCAAGTAACCTGGGTCCGTAGAGATGGGAGGCAGGAGAATTCCTCGATGTAAGTCATGGTAGTGGTCCGCGGAGCAGGGTACACACTGGAGAGGGGTTCCCACGTAGGTGATCACAGGAAACCACAGTGTAGTACACTGAGTGACTGAAGGCAATGGCTGGTCCGGAAGGCCTCAGGACTGAGGCAGGCAGGCATCCATGAGAAGGCCCTCCGAGGAGTGGATAGCCAAGAGACAAGATAGGGCCCCCGAGGAGCGGGTACCCGATAGTCTACAACATGGAAGCAGGAACAGCGTCAAATAGAGGGGGATTTGCAGCAAGTGAACTTGTTGCCAAGTCGCTGTCTGTCTGGGCTGATGAGCTTAAATATACAGGTTGAGTGTCATCTTCTGGTGGGGACGCCCCCGAGGTTTCTGCCATGATGTGGTTAAAGCTGGTTGGGGAGCGCGCGTGCCTAGGGAACCCCGCGGATAAGATGGCGGTCGGGGGCATCTGTGCCGCTCGAGTAGGCCCGAGAACGGAGAACGGTAGCTGGTGGTAGCTGGCAGAGGCCGTGAGTTCCCCCAACAGAGATAAGGCAGCAAACAAAGAGGTGAGCAGCAGCGGTCGCAGCCGTTTGTGGCCGTGGAGTGTAACAGTCTGGGTTTCCAAGATGGTGTTTTTAAACAGTGTCCAAGCTACATGCAAGCTTTTAACTTTTACAACAGCTCCTTTTAGTTTTTTTCTGATTTCCTCATTTTATCATAATCTGCCCTGTGCATCAGGGAGAGCATTCATAAGACCATTGCTATACACTTTGCCATACACATACTATGCAGACTTCAGCCACTGCACTACTGTCATGACCTCTTCACTTGACAAATCCTTCCATATCTCAGGATAGGGCAGCAAAGCTATGGGCACTGGGGCTTTGGCTTCATCACCATGCAACCATTTGTTCAGGAGGTCAATTCCTGATGATCTACGCATTCTTTAAGTAGCGGTTGATCAAATGGTAGAGTGGACCATAGGTGAAAATACTCAAATGAAAGGGTGACGATATCCACTTTGTGATAGAACTGATAGCTGGAGCCAGTACCAGAAATAATTATGGACATCTCCCAAGTTGTGGTTCTATCTGGTGTGAATTTTTATTTCCAGAGAAAAATATTTATAGTGCTACTCCACAAGTACAATTTGAGTGTGCATAATTCTAGGTTTCTCTGTCCTGAGAATGTGGTTTAATTTCCAATTTCATTTCAGTGATCAATATTTTATATCACTTTCTTTCTAGATAAGGTTCTCATGGAAAACATAAGGATACTAACGTTTGCTGCATTTTCCAGCCTTCCTGTGATAGTAAATCTTACAATTCACCTTTCAGTACAAACTTCCTTAATGACTTAGAATTGGAGCTTAGGTTTACAATTTACGTTTCAATAGTAAAATCAATGATACATCTTATTTTGACTTCAGATATGCTACTTAGAGTAAATTTCTGGGATTTCTGAGCGCATTTCCCCAAAGAATGTCTTTACTGCTGCTATGACTTCATAATCAGACGATTTTCTTAAGGGATCTGTCTGAGATTTTACCATATATGTATGGACTCTGCTAGCATTCAATATAGTGGGTAAGATATTGCTAAGATTTTAAGAGAGAATGCACAATAAAAATTTCAACTCTGCAAATTTTCTTAAACAGAAAACATCCTTAGAGACTGAATTGGCTCCTTGACAAAGAAAAATACTTTGTTGCATGATTTTCCACTTACTGACAATCAGTCAACTATGTTAGAAGAGGCACTTTTTTTTCCACTGTGTTAGAAAAGTAATTTGATAGGCTTTGACAGCACTCAAAAATAAACATTCAAGTCACATCACTGGGTATTAACACAGACAAGTGACCTTGTACAAACATTGGCAAATTAGCTCTTCAATCCAGATTAATTTGCCGTTGATTAGAAAATTGCTTTATGCCATTTATGTAATAAATGAATGATTGGTAATACCAACACATTAGAAAACTGGGTGTGGGTATTCTATGGTGGCATTTGCTGTCTCATTTTAAGGTAGCTAATATCTAGTAGCAATATCAGGGCTGTGGCTTCACAAAAAGTTTGCATCCAAAAAATGGGGTAGGAGGAACATGGAACAAGAGTTAAATTATCTTAAAATTTATGAACTGTCATGCCATTAAAGTTTCAACCGTTATTGCTATCCATTCACATTTCATAAGCACTCAGTCCCCACATCTGGCTCACAAACACAAGCATTAAGTAGCTATTGTGCAAAGGGAGAACTATTGTAAAGATAAGGCTGGTTCTCTTCAGAGAGAACATTAGTCACTCTGCTGACTGAAAATATTTGAAGGGGCATTTGCTTGTGCTGTGTGTTTACTATAAAAATAGACAACAAAGCCATTTTCAGTGAATTCTCGGAGGTAATTTGTAAAGTTCATTTGGATTCTTCCAAGAAGTAATAGCTTCTACAGTGTTTTCCAACCAGTGTGCCATGGCACATTGGTGTGTCCTCAGACCTAGTAATCAGATGTGTCACAGAAAAGTCACCACTGCTTGACGCCTGGTCCCAGGCCAGGACATGGGCTCTGCTCTCAGCACCTTTCTGCAACAAAAGACAGCTGTGGTGGGGTGGCTCTTAAACCTGTAGGAGCTCCTTTCTGAGAGCAATGTGTAATCATGCATGACTCTTCTTCCTGGTGATAGCAAGAGCCCAGGAATGTGGAAATTAATGGGCAGCATAAAGGGCATGGATAGCTAGGCTCCACTTTGTGCGGTACACACATGGGTACATTTTAAAAAAGAGCGCGCACGCGTATTTTTGTTCGTGTTTTGTTCGTGCACCAGGCGCAAACAAAAGTATGCTGGATTTTATAAGATACGCGCGTAGCCTATAAAATCCGGGGTCGGTGCGAGCAAGGGGGTGCACATTTGTGCAACTTGCGCACGCCGAGCCCGGCGCGCGCTGCCCATTCCCTCCACCCCCCGCACCTTCCACTCCCTTCCCCTACCTAACGCACCCCCCCGGCCCTATCTAGACCCCCCCTACCTTTATTCAAAAAGTTACTACTGCCTCTGGGCAGTAGTAACTTACACGCACTGGCGCGGCAGGCCCCAACACAGGCCGCTGTGTCAGGGCACTCAGCCATGCCCTCGGACCGCCCACATGCCCCCGAACACGCCCCCGAGCCGACACCACGCCCCCTGGCCACGCCCCCGGCAGCCCCTTTTTGCAAGCCCCGTGTCCCGGGGCGCGCACAGGGCCTTTTTAGAAGTGTTATGCGCGTACCTTATGCACGTAACCCTTTTAAAATCCGGCCCACATTGCGCACACAGCACCTCCTCCTCCTCCTCTTCCTGATCTGCCTCCTCTGAGTCCTTCCAGGATCTGTCCTATAGCCAGGCTAAGTGAGATGGGGAGAGCATGCATTGAGCTCTGGGTGTGACTCACTCCGAGTATTGGGAGTAGCAGCAATGAAGGCACTCTGACAGCCACATGCAGCAGCTAAGGTAACTAACTTAACTGTCTGTTCACACCACACTGATTTCTCCCTTCTCCTGTTCTTGTATATAGAGGGAGCTTGTCTATTGAGACAGGCTTGTGTATGTTTCTCTGCCATCTTTATTTTAAAACTTGGAAGAGAGGCTGGCGGGACTTTGAGTGCTCCCTGACTTTTCTTTTGGCCACATGAGTTCATTTCCATGTCCTCACTGCCTACTTCATGGAGGCTGATGTGCCACAAAAATGTTTTTGTTAAAGAAGGCATGCCTTGGGCTTGAAATGGTTGGAAAACACTATTCCAGTTGAAAGCAATTTTCAAGAAGACAGTGTCCCCAAATGATTTTTTTTATACAAGCACCAAAAAAGAAGGGTGAGTAATGGCTCTATTCAAAGAGACCATTCACCTGTCCAATGTTTCATTTTTGGATGTGAAAGTTTCTATGACAAGTTATCTGTTTTTTACATCCATATATAGAAAACTCATGGATAGAAACACCGATGACCTATAAAAGCCGTCACCCATGTCACTTGTGAAATAATATCCCTACAGAACAGTTCTTCCATTTACGACGATTGTGTACCACCCGTGAGGAATATATCACTCAAGCGCAAATTATGTTTTCTAATTTCTTACAATGTGGCTATCCAGTCAGGGTTGTGAAACTTGCCTTTAAGCTCGTGCACTCTTCATGAATTGTGATTTACTTTTCATCAAGCCAGCTCCAATTAGAGATGTGCAGCAGGACAGATTCGTCCCATTCGGTATTCGTATTCGTCGGGACCCAAATCCGTTGCATCCATTCTTGGGGGACCCCGATCCGTTCATTAGTTACATATGTATTTGTTTCAAAAAAAATCCCCCATCCCAACCCTTTAAATTTAATTAACTACAGCCCCCCACCCTCCTGACCCCCCCCCCCCAAGACTTTGCAAAAGTCCCTGGTTGTCCAGCAGGGGTCCTGGAGCGATCTCCTGCCCTCGGGCTGTCGGCTGCCGGTATTCAAAATGGCACCGATAGCCTTTGCCCTTACTATGTCACAGGGGCTACCGGTGCCATTGGTCGGCCCCTGTCACATGGTAGGCGCCATTTTGAATACCGGCAGCCGACAGCCCGAGTGCAGGACCCCCGCTGGACCACCAAGGACTTTTGGCAAGTCTTGGGGGGTGGGGGGGTCAGGAGGGTGGGGGTTTATTCGTTAGTGATACATTGTATTCGTGGGGGTTCACCATACATTTCGTGACCCCCACGAATACAACGAATATGGCATATACGTTGCGGATTGTCAATATATTGCAAACAAATTGAAGTTTGGATAAGCTTTATTATTTGTTCCATCATTATGAGTTGCCCGATTGTCAGTAAATTGTTCACATTTGTTTATTATAGCTGCTCCAACCAAATGGAACTGTATTCCTTTGGAGACAAGAAAATGAACATTTTATTTAGATTTTCAGAAGGGCATAAAAAATTGACTGGTGGAATAAATGGCAGCAGTGCAAATTATGTTAAGTATTATATTGTTATGATTTTATACAGGTTTGATTGAAATTGTTGTATTTTATGTATTTTATTGTTTATTTAATTACTTTAGTGTTCTCATAAGTTGTGATGGATTTTTTAGGATGATTTTTAGGATGATTCTCGCCAAGAGAGTCTCAAAACTATCAAGCAGGTGAAAAAATCAAACCAAATAAATAAATAAAGTCGACCTGCATATTGGGCAGGTAATTTTTAAAAAGCCCATTTCTGTGGGTAAATGTTGTTTTACCTATGGAAATGCTTTTGAAAATTACCCTCTTTAGAAGTAATATTCAGTCACTGGCTTTATTGCAAAGTTGGGCCTGGATTTTCTAAGGTTGCAGGCCTTTGAGAATCACCCAGTACCGGGGGGCGGGGTGAAGTGGGGGGCGGGCCTGCAAAAACTGGCAGCGATTGCACCACCATGGTGTTATCGCTGCCGGCTTTCTCAAAGCAATAGCGCCACCGAGAAAGGTGGTGCTTTGGGTGCGTTACTGGCGGCGATAAGGGTTCTTACTTTTTTGCCACCAGCAATGTCTCCACCGCATCCGCCTCGGTGCCTCCCCCAACTCCACCCCGACTCCGCCCCGATCTAGGTATCACACACAAAAAGGGACTTTTCGCGTGCGATCCTTTAGAAAATGACCCCCTTAGTCAGATAATCTTAACCAGAACTTTGGAGGGATATACATAGGTTTGGTTGCACTATTGAATATAGCCAGCTATCTTAAAGATAAGTTTATCCAGCTATCTTTAGGACTACTCTATGGCATGACTAGAGTTAGCCAGATAAGTCATATGGCTAACTTAATTCTGCCATGGAATGCCCCCAAAATGCCCCTATGTAATCCTGATAAATATTAGCCGAGCAATGAGCTATTCAGCTAAACTGTAGCCAGATAAGTGTGGGAAATATTGGAAAGTTGGCATTTAGCTGGATAACTTGAAGGGTTTTCTAGTTAAATGCTTCTGAATATTGGACCCCCTTATGTTTTGCTTATAGTAAAAATACTATTTTCTATTTTATTTCTTTTTTGTTGGGTATGCTTTATCAAACTTTTACCACAGGCAAAATTCCTATTGATAAATCAGGACCCTTGTGCATTCTCCACCAAGTGTCTCTTCAGACAAAATATTTTGCAGAAGTGCTGAATGGTACTATTTTCAGAAACCATCACAAGCGCCTGATGCCAAAAAAACTATAGAAAATCTTGGAAGTATCTGTTAATTATGAAAAATATTGAAAAGAGTAGGTGGCCAAATGATTAGCATGATGGCCTGGGAACCCAGAGAGTTGGACTCAAATTTGACTTCTATCTATGACCATTGTGAGCTTAGGCATGTAAAACTTGATTCATCACATCTGAGGCTCAAAAGGAGGATAAGATGAAGAGCTGCTTGGGAAGACAGGAAAACATTTTTTTTTAAACTGATTAAAAGCTGAAGAAGTAGCTATGCGGGAGAACGAATAGTGGCAAATTGGACAATAATGGGCATATAATGAAGCATTTTGGGCCTGCTCTGCTCAGACCCATGGAATGTATTAGCTGCTTTAATTCTCTATGCATGAGCATGATGATTATCCCTTTTCAGATGTGCAAAATTTCTCAGGTCATGTCAGTCTCCTATAGAAAAAGAGAAGGAAATTGCACTGAGGATGATTAGACCATGATTCTTTGCAAAATTAGGGCAAGAAGAAAAAAACAGCTGCCCACACTTCTCCCTTCACAATGCTTCATTTGCACTCTCTGAATCGTTTATATGCCATGGGTCCTCAGGAATCAAGCACTCATACACACAGAAAAAGTATCTCTTTCAGTCAGAAAATAAATTACCAGTGCCTTAGCAAGCTGTAATGCATGAGGAATTGCTGGAATGCAAGGGAAATCTTAGGACTTAACAACGTTTGGGAAGATGTGAAATAGTGTGTTTGTGTCTGAGATAAAAAGCAAACCAGAAAGAGGTAATTCTAGTGTCTGTCTTTGCCTTTCTCCCACCCAACCCTAGCTCATCCATTGATTTATAAGCAAGAGACACTTACTTATTAAAAATAAATCAGGCTCTTATCTAAATCACATTATTGCACCAGCCCTTATTGAGAGTTTAATTATCCTCTTGTAGGTCACTACCAGATTAATAGTGATCACATCAATAAATTTAAAGGACTCTAATTATACGCATTCCTACTCCTGTAACAACCTAAACTTAACTAAGAACTCAGTCTAGCAGCAAGAGGGGGGCCTTCCAGTCTTTTGCATTGATTGTCACATATATGATTTTTTACTCACTGGAGATAGGTTGCATGTGTACACCCGGTGCAAAGAACTCCTGGCTCTCAGAGAATGAGTCCAATCTCTGGAGGCAGAAGGGAAGATCTGGAGGAACTGAGGCAGACAAAGTGGTATATAGTTGAGACCTTCAGGGGCATCGTAGCTAAGTTCCAACTCCAGTCTGGCAGTCCTGGTGCTGCCTTGGATCAGGAAGGTCTCCAAGTCAGAAAGCATCACTCGGGTGTAGCAGGAAGTGTTCCTGTAGCAAGAAACTGCCCTCCAGGTGATACATTGTCCTCTTGCCCTGAGGAAGTGTCTCCCAGGGCTACAGCCCAAGCGGGAAGGGTTAGGTCATCAGTCAAAGTTTGTGATTCGATTACTAGGAATCTAGATAGCTGGGTGGCTGGTGAATAGGAGGATTGCCTAGTAAATTGCCTGCCTGGAACAGTGATGAGGAGGAGTCAACTGCCATGGTTCATGTGGACACCAACGACAAAGGAAAATGTGAGAGGGAGGTTCTGTAAGCCAAATTTAGGATTTTAAGTAGAAAGTTGAAAACCAGAACCTCCAGGGTAGCGTTCTCGGAAATGCTGCCTGTTCCACATGCAAGTCCCCAAAGGCAGGCAGAACTCTGGAGTCTCAATGCGTGGATGAGACAATAGTGCAGGGAAGAGGGATTCAGTTTTGAAAGGAACTGGGCAACCTTTTGGGGAAGGGGGGGGGGGAGTCTTTTCCAAAAGGATGGGCTCCACCTTAACCAGGATGGACCCAGGCTGCTAACCTTTAAAAAGGAGATAGAGCAGCTTTTAAATTAGAAAAATGGAGAAAGCCGACAGTCGCTCAGCAGTGCATGGTTCAGAGGAAGGTATCTTCGAAGGATACTAATGAAACAGGAGAGTTAGGACATCCCAACAGAGAGGTTCCAATAAAAGCAAACGTAGTCCATGTGCCTATATGTAAAGAATCACCTGAGCTAAAGATTTCCAAATTATCCCTAACAACTGAAAAGCAGGTTGTTAATACAAACAAAAACCACACATTAACTTGTCTGTATTCCAATGCCAGAAGTCTAAGAAGATGGGAGAGTTAGAGTGTATAGCAATGAATGATGAGATAGACATAATTGGCATCATAAAAACCTGGTGGAAGGAGGATAACCAATGGGATACTGCTATACCAGGGTACAAATGATATCATGATAGGAAGGATCAACTTGACAGTGGTGGTGGAGAGGGGGCACTTTATGTTATGTATCGGCCTCGAAAGGCCTTGCATTCTGTTGTGTTTCGGGTGGTTTACATGTGCCCATGGGCCTCAGCCTGACCCCGGCCATCCGGGGCCGAACCAAGGGTTGACGGTGGCTCCGCGTGGCTGAACACTCTACCCTCTGCCAGGCCGGCAAGCTCCCATGGCCAAACATCCGAGGATGTTGGAAGGTGAATGGTCCTCCGACCATTCCGGGCCCTTTCGGACCTGCTGCGAGCAGCATGGAGCAGCAGGCCTGGCCTGAGGTTGAGGGCAGACGGGCCTTGGCATGGAAACACTGGAGTTGATGCAACGGCATCACATGGCACGAAGACACTTGGCAGAAGACGTGACATCAGGGCTGTGGATACAAGACACCAGGATCGATGCGGACGGCATCGCAGACGAGACACTTGACGAGGTTGATGCAGACGGCATCCAAGACGAGGATTCATGGCTGAGATGATGCGAACGGCATCCGAGGCAAGACACATGGCTGGATAAGGCAGACAAAGACACATGGCATCAAGGCAAGACACAAGGCAAGGACATTGGCACTGTCTCTCAGGGTGCCCTACTCAGGCCACCTGCGGGACTGAGTCGCGGACCACCCTGTCCGTTATGCGCCCTACACAGCCCCAAGGCTGGTCGTGGACCACGACAGGAGCGGGACAGCGCAGGAACACACAGCAGGCTTCACGGCTCAGGAGCACAGGACAACCGTCCACCGGCAGCCTAGTCCACCCAGGAACTACATCTGGGGAACCCCCGGCCTACCGGTACCAGAAGGCTCCAGAGCGAGGACGAGGCGGAGTGAAGGTGAGAATATCAGGAAGGCAGGAACACCAGGACGAAGACGAAGAAACCTGGACATGGACCTCAGGCACAACATGGAACATGGAACGAGACATCAAGGTGAGGAGCTCCAAGAAGAAGACCTTACATGGGCCCTGGCAGACAGGAGCCTCCAGGGTGAAGACCAACGACGATGCAAGGCAACGAAGAACTGACGGAGTAGCCCCTTTATAGGGCTGGAACCAGGAAACAGTCATTAGGTGGGGCCCAGGCACTTCCTGTGTCTGGCCCTTTAAATAATGTGAAGAGACGCGGCCGCGCGCCTAGGCAGGAGCAGAGCAGGACTGTGCAGGGCCCTGGACAGCGGCCTGCACAGCGTCTGCACGTCGGCAGCGTCAGACGCTGCAGAGAAGGCAGGGGAGAGCCTGGACGCAGGCTCCGACGAGTGCAGCGGCTCCAGCCGCTGCTGGAGGCCCCGGGGGCAGCTCCTGCCGCCACTCCAGCCCGGGGCTTTTGCGGCCTCCAGCCGCAAAGATGTCGATCGCGTTGGGGGCGTCCCAGCCCCGAAGACAGCCGCGGCTCTGCCCGCGGAGGAGGAAGGAAGTCCAGGGCGGCCTCCAGGCCGCGTGGGAAGAAGGCAGAGCGCGGCTCCGGCTGCGTGGGAGGGCCAACGGCGGCGTCCTGCCGTGTCGGCTGAAGAACAGCTGCAGTGAGTGTGCTTGCTCGCGAGGGGGGACCCCGCGTGCAGCGTATTCATAACACTTTATGTCCAGAATGGCACAGAGTCCAACAGCATAAAGATCAGACAAGAGACTAAATGCACAGTAGAATCTTTATGGGTAGAAATCCCGAGTTTGTTAGCTCCGATTATAGCGATAAGAGTATACTACCATCCACCTGGCCAAAATGATGAGACAGACAATGAAATGCTAGGAGAAATCAGGGAACCTAACCAATTTGGCAGAGCAGTAATAATGGGAGATTTCAATTACCCCAGTATTGTCTGGGAAAATGTAACATCAGGACATGCTAGAGAGGTAAAGTTCCTGGATAGAATAAATGATTGCTTCATTTAGCAATTGATTCAAGAACCAATGAGAGAAGGAATTATTTTATATCTAATTCTTAGTGGAATGCAGGATTTGGTGAAAGAGGTAATGGGGGTGGGGGCTCTTGTCAACAGTGATCAGAACATGATCAAATTTGAACTAATGGCTGGAAAGGAGACAATATGTAAATCTACAGCTCTAACACTAAACTCAAACATTAAGAGTGTGCAACCAGAGTGAATATTGTTTAAAAATACCATTTTAGAAGCACAGTCCAGATGTATTCCATGCATTAAGAAAGGTGGAAGGAATGCTAAATGATTACCAGCAAGGTTAAAAGGTGAGGTGAAAGAGGCTATTTAAGCCAAACAAATTTTCCATCAAAAATTGGAAGAAGGATCCATCTGAAGGGAACAGGAAAAAGCATAAGCATTGTCAAGTTAAATGTAAAAGATTGACAAGACAGGCTACGAGACATTTAAAATGAAGGTGGCAGTAGATGTTAAAACTCATAATAAAAACTTTTTAAAATATATCTGAAGCAAGAAACCTGCCCCAACTAGCAGCCCCTGTCACATGGTAAGGGCAAAGGGCCGCTGGCACCATTTTCATTACTGGCAGCCGACAGCTCGAGAGTGGGAGATCGCTCCCAGGCCCCCTGCTGGACCACCAGGGACTTTGGGTGAGTCTTGGGGGGGTCAGGAGGGGTAGGGGAGTGGGGGAAGGGAGGGAGAGGAGGGAGCCCTCTTTTACATATTTTATTTTCAGGGGAGGGGATGGAAAGGTGAAGGCAGGTGCCTAAGTTAATACTACTTTTTCAAAAAAACAATTAGGTTTGGAGGGGAGAGCAAGAGACATGTTTTGATAAAGATTGAGGGGAACCTGGGAATCTGGCTGGAATGCCTGAGTGTAATTTTTTTTTTAATGCCCGTCATCACTTAACTGATTATATTCTTTTGACTATAACTGGTTAAGGCTAAAGTTTTCCAGCCACTTGTGATTGGATAACTTTAAACATAACAGCCATAATTTAATAGATGGCCAGTTAGGTTTAAAAGTTATCCAAAGGAAAAAGGGCATGCTGCAACAGCATAAAAATTTTGAAGGCAACTCCTGGCAAATCTATGACACCATAGTGGATCACCAAAAGGTTATTCTGCCTAGTGCTGTAGAACTTAGTTCTAATTACATCTCCAGTATAGTATGATAAATATAAAATGTTCAATGCACAAACTGTCATCTTGATTTTCTACCTGATTTCCATTTTTATTCCCAGTAGTCTGACATAAATCAGATAAATATGCATGCACACATTGCATGACCTCTCATTTCTCCATAGTATGCCCGACTTCTAACATTGTAAAACTTAAAAATGAATTCACCAACCATCAAAATGCTCTGTTCCTCCTGTTTCTGATGCTACTACTTTAAATCACACATAACAAACACCAAATGAAAGTTACAAGTAAGTCCAAAAGTCAGCTCTCTGCCTGACTTGTTAGCGGGTATACTTACAGTCTATTTTAAGAGCATAAAACATGCCATACTGGGTCAAACCAATGGTGTATTTTATTATCCTGTCTACAACAGCGGTCAATCCAGATTGCATGGAAGAAGTAACCATAACCATAATGGGAAGATCCATTCCCTTTTGTTCACACCCTACTCCTAGTAGTCAAATATGGTGCTCCAAGAATGCTAGAGGACACTGCTATCTGCCTCCCGGTCACAGATTCCTGGATTATCCAGCTGCAAAGGGACCCTTGGTGCTCAAGTGTGATGTAATATTCCTGCACCCCTTCGAATCCTATAAACTGTGGCACTATTTAGAATAAGCTGAGTGCTAGAGGACACTACCATCTGCCTCCCAGTCTCAAATTCCCGGATCATCCAGCCACAAAGGGACACTTGGCACCTGAGTGTGACATCATCTTTCTGTTTCTCCGCAGATTCCATAAAGCACAGCACTCTTTGAAATAAGATGAGCACTAAAGAACATTGCATTCTGCCTTCCAGGATCAGATTCCCAGATTATCCAGCTGCGAAGAAATCCTTGGCACCTGAATGTGACATCATCTTCTTGCTCTCTCTTGGATCCCATAAGGTGCGGCACTCTGCAGTGCGCCACCACCGGAATGCCTAAGCTGCACGCCAAAGGGGCATGCCCCTTTGTGCTGATTTTTCAGGATGAATTTGCATTTACTTCCTGATGGAGTTCTCCTTGCCTCGCTGACTTATCTTTCTTTTATTTTCTTCTATTGGCAAGCAGAAAGGTCGGGCTTGTCGTGTTTTGTCGGCCCCCTCTCCAATGTCTCAAAGAACTATTCCCCAGATGTTAGGTGAGGCCTTGGAATCTTTTTTTTTTCAGGGGATACCCTCATTTCTGGTGCAGCTATAGGGACTGCTCTGACCTGCCAGAAGATGAGACATCTTTCATTCCCAAGAGCCGCATTCCACCTATGGTTCTGGTCTCCAGGGATGGTGTATCATTCCCTGTGCTCCTATATGGTTCTGAGGATGGTTCTCCTATTGTCATCTTCTGGGATGTCAAGACCCACCAATATTAGACTGGAAGATTTGTGACAAGAAATTGTGAATTTGGATAAAACTCTTCATAATAATTTTGGGCAGGGCAGGTGCTTCCATTAGGCAAACTAGGCAGTCATCTAGAGGGCCAAAATTTGGGGGGTGGCAAAATCCTTCCAGCATAAGGCCCAAAAGGGGAAGGCCATTACTGTCAAAGGGAGTTCTGTGCTAAACCTGCTGTCAATAGGTATGTTGGGCGTGAAGGGATACATTACTGAAGGTTCGCCTAGGACGCCAAATACTCTTGCACCAGCTCTCAGTTTGGAACTATCTCTTCTAGAGCTGAAGGTAGCAGGGTCAAATATCTACTAATTTGTCAACTTTAGCAAGCCTGGAAGCAAGAATTAAAGTTTTGGAGTCTCAGGATTTGATACATCAAAAGTTGTATGCAGCTATTGTTAAGGGTAGCTCTGTTATTAATAGGAAGTTAGAAATTCTTGAAAATAAGTCTCGTTTCTTGAATTTATGTTTGTTAAACTTTCCTCACTCACCACTGATTGGAGCTAGTGAATTGATTGAACGCTATTTGAAAGAGGTTTGGGGTCTACAAGATTCTCTTCCCTTTTTTCTAAAATATATTATATTCCTGATGTAAAGAAAAATATTTCTTGCACTGGACCACTGCCTGTTTCATCTACAAGCTTTGATTTGACTAGCTTTTTAGAACAATTCAATGAGGTAATAATGGACCATGGCACATGTAGTACTGGGGCTGAAAAAAACTTATTATGCAGTTATATTTTTGTAATAAGAATGCTGTTTTCTTTGGGACAAAAAAATCAGGATATTCCCTGATGGATCCAGACAGACAAAAACCAGATGGAAGAATGTTTGTTTTTTCACGAAACAGTGATTAGCTTGGGGAGGGTATTCACACTATGATATCCTGCGAAGTGTGTAGTTAAATTGGAGAACAACAGATACACTCTTTTTAATGTCTTTCACCTGAAAGCACTATTGGATGGTAAAGTCTCCGCTATTCCTGCAACTACCCCAGTGTCTTGATATAGTGTTTTATACAATAGTATTGTAGCTTCAGCAATTAGCTTATTTCTATTTTGAAATTGTACCTTATTCTGTCTCTAGAGTCCTTTAAGTCGCTCCATTTTGTGGACTTTCCTTTTGGTTTTGTATTATTTGTCATTTTTATTTGTATAATGATTTTCTGTATTGTAAATTGAACCATACATAACCATGTCTTATCAAGCTATTTGCTTATTTACAGTAATTTTGAAATTATAAGAAGTTAAAAAAAAAGATGGTGCTCCCCAAGCCTGCCTGCCAAATAGTTGTTAAGGATTTGTCCTCTAGAATGTTATCCAAACCTTTTTTAAGTCCAGCTGTACTGCTGGTCTTGACCACATCCTACAGCAACAAATTTCACAACTTAATTGTATGCTGTCTGAAAAAAAAATACATCCTTGAATGTTTCAAATCTGCTGGCAGATTCATAGAGGTGAATTTTAAGACCCGCATGTGTGTGCACATGTGCGTGTGCCAGCTCACACACATGGAGCAGCAATTTTATAACATACGTGTGTATGTACGCGCAAATGTGGATAGCATATGTGGGGGGATAAATACACGCACTGACGTAATTACCTGTTTCCCCAGTTCATTCCCAGTTCGCCCTAGTAAAGGAGAGGATTCTTAAAACCCCACTGACTAGCCTAGTTTTTATTTTATTACTTACACATCATCCATAGCGGAAGTAAAGTTACACGGTAGGGGACCCTGGTGTGTGCTTGTGTGCATAAATACTTACGCACATAATTCAGGTTATAGACCTGGAATGTCCATGTCCTGCCCATGCCACGCCCCTTTTTCTGACTTCCTAATTTGTGAGCATACAGGGAGTTACATGTGAACTCGGGTGCCTCTTAAAATCCGTGCGGTGTGCGCTGACCCAAGATATTCATGTATCACCCAGCTTTGGCACACATTGGACTTTTAAAATCCGCCTTTATGAGTGACCCCTAGGCCTTGTACTATTTGAAAGGGTAAATAAATGTTCCTTCTCCACTTGTCTCATACCACCCTTGATTTTAGGGACAATTTTCAAACTTTTCGCAGTGGGATAAAGGCATCATATGCTTTTTACCTGTGAACATTTGCTTTGGAACTTGCCATGGGTAGAAAGTAGGCCTAATCACGTGCACCTACTTTTTCTGCAGGTAGATTTTTTTGCTGGAAAAGAAAACTAAAAGATTTGAAAATGTCACCTACATTCATCCTTTATCTCCCCTCCCCCCCATACACGCCTCCTCCCCATCCCCTGGGAATGCCTCTTCTCGCATTATGGAAAAACTCGTGAATTTTCGGCCATATTGAAGGAGGCCACTTTCCATCATTTTGAAAATTGTCTGTATAATAAACTTCTATCATTGCCCCTCTTAGTCACCTCCTACCCAAGATGAAGAGCCCTAAGCTGTTAAATCTTTTTTATCAAGGGAAATGTTCCATCCCCTTTGTCATGCTTCTTGCCCTTCTCTGTCTCTTGTCTAGTTCTGCTATGTTTTTTGAGATTGGGGGGCGACCAAAACTTCACCCAGTTCTCAAGGTTTGTTTGCAGTCGTAGGTCTGACAATGGGGAACTCACTACCAGAGGAATTGTGTTTAGAAGTGTGTATGAAAACATTTGGAAAGAAGGTGAAGGATTTTGGGGGGTCATTTATCAAAGTGCTATGTGGCATGCGAAAACACCGTTAACACATGCGAAAGCACCGTAATGCATGGTGGATGCAAATGAGAAAAAGGGGAGTATTTTGGGGTGGCCAAGTAGGCTGGGCTCACAGTTTTGCAAAGCTGTATTACATGGCTTTAATGTGAATTTTAAGTACGCCGTTTTCATTTGTGTAAACCCATGCAATATGGCTGTATTGTGATGTTTTTAGTAGTTTTAAGCTCCTGGAGAGCCAGCCTAGCTATCAGGGCCGAGAGAGAGAGAGAGAGAGATTGTATTGCCCACATTGACTCCTACATTCTTTTCTTGAGTGGTAACTCCTAATATAGAACCTAGCATTGTTTGCATATATTTGGAATTATTTTTCCCTATGTGCATCACTTGGCTCTTGTTCATATTAAATTTAATCTGCCATTTAAATGCTCAGTATCACAATTCATTACAGTCTGCTTATATTTTAACTACTTTGAATAGTTTTGTGTCCATCTGCATATTTGATCACCTTGCACTTTATTCCCTTTTCAAGATCATTAAAGAATATGCTAAACACTAGTCCCAGTACAGACCACCTCTCTCCATTAGGAAAACTGACAATTTAGTCCTTTAACCAGTTACCAATTCAAAAAAAGAACAGTCCTTCCTAGCCCATGATTTTTCTTTTTAATTTCTGCAGGAGTGGTTCTTAAGGGACTTTATCAAATGCTTTCTGAAAATCAAGATATATTATTGCAGCTTACTCATTTTTAGTTGGTGAGTCAATTAATTTGGAATCATTTTATCTGTTCCCTTAGTTTCTTCCACATTATCTCTATTCACATTATCTCTATTAGGATACTCTAATGGTATCTTTTGGAGATATCTCATTCTAAATCATGCTCCCTTCCTTGACTGCAGCTTTTTCCACAGATAAGCAGGCTGAATTAAGAATGCTTTCAGGGAACACCCCCTGGCGGTTCATGGTGGGAACTTCTCCTAGCAGCAATAAAGCTTTGCTGCTGCACGCCTGCGCGGTGTCTTCCCATGCGGTCAATGGTCTCCTCTCAGTTTTCAACTTTCCCATGCAGCAATCGGGCGGGACTCTTCTCCTCCTAAGGATCTCTTCTTTCTTACCACTTTTTTCACTACAGTGAACCCCCAACAGCACATTTCAGTGCTAACATGGCTCCAAACGCCCCAGGTTTTAAATTTTGCCAATGTGGCAAAATTATGTCTGTAATAGACAGACACAACTACTGTTACTTATGTCTTGGGCCTGACTATGACATGGCAACCAGTCGGGACTGTGGAAGAATGTTCCCCAGAGCCCAGCGGCAAAGGGCCGTGAAGCTCACCCACCTAAAGGAGGGTGACCATGCTGCATCGGGGTCTTTATGCTCTGCAGAGATTGGCCCACTTTTCTCCAGCAGGGAACCAAAGCGGGACAAAGGAGTAAAAAGGGCCTCCTCCCTACAACCCTTCTCCAAAATAAAGAACTCTAAGAGCAGAGGTAAGGCCGTGGAACATCCACACAAATGGCCCCAAAACAAACCATCTACCAACTCGGCCTGGACCCCAGGTATGTCATCGCACCACAGGGGCAACCACAGCAGCAAGGAGGGGGCACGCCGGACTCAACACGGGAAGCAGAGAGTCATGCGTCGGCTGACACACATCCCCGCTAAATGCACCCGAAGCAGAGCTCCGATGCCTCAGCACTACTGACGTGGGCATCAGCGCTGACACACCTGATGCACCACAGAGCATTGGGTGAACCATCATCACATGCGACACATTCCACTATGAAACAAGGGAAAGCATAGGACAAGACATGTAACCTTGAACATTGTTCATCAAAACCCAAAGAACAATCGTCTAGAGATTCTTCCAAAAGGAGTTTCCGGCACGTGGACCCTTGACATTACGACTCCCTCTATCAGATCTGGATTATTCCAGGGAGTCAGAAAGGGAAGTCCCCCATCATTCACATCGCTCCTTTTCATCTACCTCTGGTCAGGATGGTGACCAAGAGCGGAGGCTCTCAGGAGCCTCCCCACTCCTGAAGAAGAGGAAGACAACTAAACATTCCTCGAAGGTTTACAGGGAGTAGCCTCACAGACTTTTTCACAAATCACAGGACTCTTCAAAACTTCTTTGTTTCTGTCATCCTTTCCAACAACCTTATTCCCCCTCAAGCCTTTCTGGAGAGGGTTCAGATCATTCCATCCCCCTCCCCCTTCTCTTCCACACTCAGACAGTGAAGCATTGGATAGAGAGCCTAGTCTGCAAGGAACTGCATATGACAGGGAGCTGCATGGCCCTTCTCCATCATCGCCAAGCTCTTCCACAGGAATTCTGGAAAAATTTCCTTCATTTCAGAGCACTCCCGAACCATGACGAATTGTCTAATTCGTTTAAAACAAATGCACATCTCTGTGGTAATCCATTCATACAAGTATTGAAGAGCAGAATATAAAAAATAATAAATAATAATAAGTAATATCTTGATTAGTAGATATATTTAATGGAATGGTTCAATGACAAGAAAGCTACAAGTTTTCAGAGCTAGCTGGAAGAAAGGTAAAAAATATTTAGAAGAAGATTGTCTTATCAGGAGATTTGGTGCCAGCTTAGTAAGAGCTATGCTGTGAATTTTCAAACATTTTGCTGTAGAACTCTTATTTTGTTGGCGGCTCATATTTGTTAAATAGTCCTGGGGTTGAATGTTGAACATTCTGAAGACTTCAGAGGGTAAGAACCAAGGTCTAACCACCTTATTAGACAACATATGAACTAGAGATGTGAATTGGAACCGGAATCAGAAAGTGAATTGGAACCAGAATTGGTTCTGATTCCGGTTCCAATTCACATCGTGAATTTTTTTTCATGCGGCCCGATCGGGTTTTTTTTTATCGGCTGCGCCCGAGCCGATAAACAAAAAACCCACCCTGACACTTCAAAACAGCTCCCTTAGCTTCCCCCACCCTCCTGACCCCCCCCCCAAAACATTTTAAATTACCTGGTGGTCCAGTGGTGGTCCCAGAAGTGATCTCCTGCTCTCGGGCCGTCGGCTGCCACTAATAAAAATGGCGCCGATGGCCCTTTGCCCTTACCATGTAACAGGGTATCCGTGCCATTGGCTGGCCCCTGTCACATGGTAGGAGCACTGGATGGCCCATGCCATTTTTAAAGATGGCCCCAGCCATCCATTACTCCTACCATGTGACAGGGGCCAGCCAATGACACGGATACCCTGTCACATGGTAAGGGCAAAGGGCCATCGGTGTCCGGGTCCCTACAGGCTCCTCCCGGGGTGGCTGCGGGCTTCCAGTGGTGAAGATCCAACCGGTTCCTGCTTCGAGTCAGCCTCGCCACCCATTGGGGGAACCCGAGGAGCCATCTCCTCAGGTAACGCCAGCTCCCCCTCGGTCTAAGGGTCCACATCTTCTCAACTTCCATAACAGATTGCCAAGTCCATGGACCCGGCAGAGGCCTCTGCCCATCAGGCCATTCCAGGGATGGCTGAATGAATTTCAGATCAACAGAAGACCCTGGACACTCTCGTCTCCGCCGTGGAGAACTTGAATCAACGGTTTGTTGCATTTGGTCCCATGAAACCTACCTTGCCATCAATACCAGCATCCTCTGACTCCCGTCCAGTAATTCGCCTACTGGCTCCTCCACGTTTTGCAGGCGAACCTCGCTCCTGTAGCGGATTCATTAATCAGTGCAACATGCACTTTTGCTTGTAACCAACTCTCTTTCCAGATGACGTCACTAAAACAACCTACTAGGGATGTGCAGAGGACTTTTGGCCCCTGTGATATAGTGAGGGCAAAGGCTATCGGCGCCATTTTGAATATTGGCAGCCGACGGCCGGAGTGCAGGAGGTCACTCCCAGACCCCCGCTGGACTTTTGGCAAGTCTTGTGGGGGTCAGGAGGGTCCCCCAAGACTTGCCAAAAGTCCCTGGTGGTCCAGCGGGGGACCGGGAGCAATCTCCTGCACTCTGGTCGTCGGCTGCCAGTAATCAAAATGGCGCTGATAGCCTTTGCCCTTACTATGTCACAGGAGCTATCGGTGCCATTAGTCAGTCCCTGTCACATGGTAAAAGCACAAGATGGAGCTGATGGCCATGTGACAGGGGCTGACCAATGGCTCCGGTAGCCCCTGTGACATAATAGGTCAAAGGCTATTGGCGCAATTTTGAAACCAGCAGCGGAGGATGTGAGTGCAGGGGATGGCTCTCGGACTCCCCACTGGACCACCAGGGAGTTTTGGTAAGTTTTGGGGGCGTCAGGAGGGTGGGGGGTTTGTTTAAATTGGCTCCTTTAGGCAGCCAAATAATTTGGCGAAGATTCATTGTATTCGTGGGGAATTGCGATACGTTTCGCTTCCCCACGAATACAACGAATAGGGCCCTATACATTGCGGATTCCCAATTCGTAGGGAACTAATGCACACCCCTACAACCTACATTCTCTCTCTTCTTGAAGGGAAAGCCCTAGAGTGGGCATCTCCCTTGTGGGAGCGTGATGACCCTGTGCTATGCAACTGGAGAGAATTCTGGGAACATTTCCGCATCAGTTTTGATGATCCCACTCAGGAAGTATCTTCTGGAGCCAATCTTCTTCATTTATGCCAGGGTTCCAGTACTCTCGCTGAGTACGCAATTGAGTTCCGAACACTGTCCTCAGAACTTGGTTGGGACTCCGACTGTTTGAGGACCATCTTCCTGGAGGGACGTAGCTCAAGAATTAAAGATGAGCTCACAGGTCGAGAATTACCAAGGTCTCTGAACTCCTTCGTTGATTTGGCCAGACGTATAGACAGACGCCACCAAGAACGCTCCCGAGAGGTTCAGCTCTCTAAAAAAAACCTCTAGTACTTTCAGACGCCCTCAAAGTTCGCCGTCCCCCAAGAGCGAACCAGGGACCTCATGGATGCCGACCAAAGAGCCCATGCAACTGGGACGAGGTAAACTCTCCACTCAGGAACATCGTAGACATATACAAGATGGGCTCTGCCTCTACTGTGGCACCACCGTTCACCATCTAGCGTCCTGCCCGGTGTGTCCAGGAAACTCCTGGGCCTAGGATCGGAAGGAGGCCTGACATTACCTATACCTCCACTAACTCTGCCAGTCGCATTGACATCTGGGGACCTCGAATTTCATACCTTAGCCCTGGTGGACTTGGGAGCCGGGGCAGCTTAGTGGACCACCTCAAAATTCCACTTCTTCACGCCCAGGTTCCATTGGTTCTCTTGTCCATTCAAGGCGAACCTCTCCCAGGTCGAGTCACTCATGTTACCACACCCGTTCAAGTCTGCACCAGACTACTTCATGTGGAACAACTTTCCTTCCATATCCTCAAATTGTCGATCTACCCCGTTGTCCTGGGGCTCCCCTGGCTTCAAACGCATTGCCCTCACTTCGACTGGAAAACTCTACAGCTGGTTCAATGGGGATTGACTGTCAAGACTCTTGCCTCAGATCTGTAGTTCTGGTTAGAGATGTGAATCGGAACTGAAATCCAAACCGATTCTGCTTCCGATTCATATCTCTAGTTCTGGTGCAATACTCGACCACCATCGCAGCTCCTCAGAGGCTACCAGCACCCTACATGGCTTACACTGATGTCTTTTCAAAGCAAAAGGCAGAGGCACTACCACCACACAGACCTTTTGACTGCGCCATTAGGCTTCTCCCAGGTGCAGAGCCCCCCCGAGGCCGCACCTATACCCTATCTCCCACCGAGACCCAAGCCATGTCACGTTACATCCAGGAGAACCTGGATCGAGGATTCATTCACAAATCCACCTCTCCAGCAGGGGCTGGCTTCTTCTTCGTAGGGAAGAAAGACAGAATGCTCCATCCCTGCATTGACTATCGAGGGTTAAACCATCACCGTCAAGGATCGCTATCCACTTCCTCTAATCTCGGAGCTGTTTGACCGCCTTCAAGGTGTTAAGATTTTCACTAAATTGGATCTCAGAGGAGCCTCCAACCTAATTTGTATCAAAGAGGGAGATGAATGGAAGACTGTTGTCTTTACATATATATTTTATACTATTCTATTTATTATTTATTTTATTTCAAGTTAGTTATTTACACCATTATCTATTTTATTACATGTTATTTACTATATAGATTCTCGTCATTTGATGAGTCACTGTTGTTTATTTAATATTTATTCTCATGTTCTGAAACTCCGTTTATTGTAACGCCTCACCGCGATTGTTTTGTTTTATGTAAACCGACCTGATTTGATATTTGTATCGAGAACGTCGGTATATAAAAATGCTAAATAAATAAATAAATAAATAAATAAGACGGCCTTCAATACCAGAGACGGCCACTATGAATACCTAGTTATGCCATTTGGGCTCTGCAATGCCCCTGCCGTATTCCAAAACACTATGAACGAGATCTTTCGGGATTTGTTGTATCAATGTGTAGTTATCTATCTCGACAATATTCTAATCTTCTCAAAATCCCTTTCGGCCCATCATCAACATGTCTCCCAGGTACTACAACGGCTGAGGGAAAACAAGCTCTATGCCAAACTTGACAAATGCCTTTTTGAGTGAGAAACTCTCCCATTTTTAGGGTATATTGTCTCCAGGCAAGGGTTCAGCATGGACCCTCAAAAACTGAGAGCCATTCAAGAATGGCCCCAACCATCTGCACTGAAGCTGCGCCAGCGATTTCTAGGCTTTGCCAACTATTATCACTCCTTTATCTCCAATTACACCTCCATTGTGGCACTTCTAATGGCCCTAACCTGGAAGGGCGCTGACACCAAGCATTGGGGTCCAGAAGCTACATCCGCCTTTCTATGTCTCAAGGAAGCATTCCTGAGGCGGATGTGCCTTCATCACCCAGACCCTCAACGCCCATTTATTATTGAGGTGGATGCCTCCTCTGAGGGTGTAGGAGCCATTCTCATCCAGATATCAGCCAATCATATACTCCACCCTTGCTCTTTTCTCTCTCGTCAATTCACCCCGGCAGAACGTAACTGTGCCATTGGAGATAAAGAGCTTCTCGCCATCAAGATCGCCTTCAAATAATGGGGACCCTGGCTAGAAGGAGCCCAGCATCAGATCACGGTCTACACTGACCATAAGAATTTGGAATACTTGCACCGGGTGCAACGTCTCAACCCTCAACAGGCCCGGTGGGCATTATTTTTCACTAGGTTCAATTTCCTCCTGTGATATCGTCCGGCCGATAAAAACATAAAGGTGGATGCTCTCTTGAGCTTTTGACACTACATATACCATCGAACTTCCCAATTTCATCATCAAACCTTCGTGAGTACTGCTAGCTGCTACTATGCCCATTCCTCCGGGGAAGACCTTCGTGCCGCCTCGCCTCCGGAAGCAGGTGTTGACTTGGGCCCATGATTCCCACTGCTTGGGACACCCAGGACAGCACCGGACACTGCTCGCTCTCCGCCGGTACTACTGGTAGCCAGGGATGACTAAGGATGTTCGATCCTATGTAGAATCATGACACATATGCGCTCTTCACAAGAATTCTCCAGGACTACCGCGGGACCTGCTCCAACACTTGCCTGTGCCCACAGAACTGTGGACACACATCTCTATGGATTTTGTTGTGGATCTGCCCCCATCTAACGGCAACACTGTCATCTGGGTGATCATTGATCGATTCAGTAAAATGGCTCATTTCGTGCCTCTCCCGGGGTTACCCTCTGCCTCTCAACTGGTGCAGTTATTTGTCCATCATATCTTCAAACTGCACGGTCTACCCAAGAGTATCCTATCTGACCAAGGGCCTCAATTCACTGCTAGGTTTTGGAGATCGCTCTGCCAGAAATTCGATGGAGTACACTTCCGGATATCACCCGCAAACTAATGGCCTGGTGGAAAGAACTAATAGAACCCTCAAAAAATTCCTACGTATCTATGTCAACAGTAAACAAGACAATTGGACAAACTTACTTCCATGGGCTGAGTTTGCCCTCAACTCGCACCCTTCCACTGCGACCGGTTCATCTCCATTCCAGCTAGTCTATGGCAAGCAACCTCGCCTGCTACTGTCTATTCCGGTGACCATTCCATCTCTCATGGCCCAGCTCTCCGCTGATGAACTACATCAACTTTGGACCTCCACCAGGCAGGCCTTGCTTAAAGCCAACCAGATGGCCAAAAAATATTCCGATCGCTGATACCTTGTCCTCCTCTTCAACCTGGTCAGAAAGTATGGTTGAGTACACAATATATCCGTTTGAAGCTACCTTCAATGCGGCTTGCTCCTTGATTCATCGGGCCATTTCCCATACTTCGTCGTATTGGCACGGTAGCTTATCAACTTCAGCTACCTCCTTCACTCAAAATCCACAACACCTTTCACGTCTCCCTTTTGAAACCTCTGATGCTAACCTGTCCTTCCAGTATGACACCAACGCCTCAACCGCTCTCCTCTGGGGAAGACACCATCTACCAAGTCCGAGAAGTACTAGATGTCCGGAAACATAGGAAAAGATATGAATATTTGCTGGTCTGGGAGGGGTTTGGCCCCAAAGAGAATACATGGGAACCTCTTGCCAATATTCTGGATCGGAACCTTCATACTCAGTTCCATACTGACCATCCATCCAAACCCAAACCTCCTGGGAGGCGCCCTAAAGGGGGGAGTACTGTTGTGGCTTCTGGCCGCAAGCGACCATGGCCAGCCCCTCCTACCTCTCATCGTGGCATCAGGGCCGCTGGCACGGCAGCTGTGAGAAGACATTCTTGTGCCTGGCTCCTGCTCTCCTCACTCGCCCCCGCTCTCTGAGACAAGCCCCTGCGAGATCTGCCAGCAGAGGAAACACCCCTGGCCTTCCTCTCGCAGTGTCAGGCCACACTACAACACTTTCAGGATTGGCCTTAGGCTGCCCTGCTCTTAGGCACAAGGCCACGCCTCCTGAAGCCATTTAAAGGGGCCTCATCTTCTAAATTGGTTTCACCTGCTCCATGCGGGCCAGGCTCAGGGAAGTATTTAAGGAGACTTCCTCTTCCCACTCTTTGACTTGGCAATGAGTCTACTCCCTCAGTGAGTCTTCTGGTGCTTCAGGTATCATGGTTCCTCTCTCCATTCCTGGACGTCCCTCTGTGTTTGACTTCAAACCGGCAAGCAGCGATTCTCTGTGTTTGACTTCGGACTGGCAAGCAACGACTATCCGTGTTTGACCTTGGATGAACTTCGATCTTCCATCATCAAGGGTCCACCTAAGTCCCAGCAGTTCGGGTCCCTATGGGCTCCTCTTGGGGGGACCATGGGCTTCCAGTGGCAAAGACCCAGCTGACCCTTGCTTCTGTTCCACACACCTTCGACCTCCCAAAGGTCCACCTAAGTTCCAGTGGTCCAGGTCCCTACGGGCTCCTCCCAGGGGGGCGCGGGTTTCCAGTGGCGAAGATCCAACCTGTTCCTGCTTCGAGTCAGCCTCGTCACCCGTTGGGGGAACCTGAGGAGCCATCTCCTCAGGTAGCGCCAACTCCCCCTCGGTCTAAGGTCCACATATTCTCAACTTCCATAACAAATTCTTTCTTTATAGGCTGAATTCAGCACCTAAAATCATGATGATAATCTAATATATATTTTCAAAAGTTCTTTTTGTATTTGAACATTTTAGAATAAATGCAAACAAACCTGGCAGGGGATACCTATTTGTTCATAGGAAGACCATGGACTACATTTTGAACCAAACTGTCTAGTCTTTTCCAAGCTAGAGACATTTACATATAAATGAAAGATGTTCACATGACATTTACAAACAAATGGACATGTTTGTTTGAGAATAGGAGTAAAATGCATAGAGCAGCAGTACTACCCTTAACAGAAGGCATGAGGTGGGGATAACCTTCATAAGTAGTAGTTACCACCCAAGCAACTTGCTGAGCACTGGATGGACCATTTGGGTCTTTATCTGCCATTATTTATTTTTACTTTGTTATTATGTTATACTTGCATAACTTAGCATTCCCTGTAAAATAAAATGTAAATTTGTGTTTCATTTGGAACAAATGGTTTACGATGGCACCGGTAGCCCCTGTGACATAGTAGGTCAAAGGCTGTCGGCGCCAATTTGAATACCGGCAGCCGAGGGTGTGAGTGCAGGAGATGGCTCCTGGACCCCCCGCTGGACCACCAGGGAGTTTTGGTAAGGCTTGGGGGGGTCAGGAGGGTAGGGGGTTGTACTTAATTCAATTTTAGCCGGGAAACGAATAAGAATTAACGCATGTAAGTATTGGGGGCTCCCCTTGCCAAATGCAACGCATCTGCCCCCCGATGAATATGAATCCCGAATGCAACGTATGGCGTTCCTCTGCACATCCCTAGCACAGACTATTGAAAATTAGTCTCAAAAAGTATACATGTAAATTAATCTGCACCAGTTATGCATTGCAAAGAGCAGATGTAGCTTTGTGCACATTAGTGTGTGAGTTATTTGAGATTATGTTGAAAGTGAATTTATGCACATAAGTTTGCTTTGAAGCTTGGTATAATTTATGCACTTTTACAGTGGATAAGTTATGTTGGTTGCTATAAAATTGCCCTCTGTGAGTGTGATATAGCCAGCATTGATGGAGGTTGGCATATGGCATCCATTTACAGTTGATAAGCTCATCTGCCTCCTGGGAGGACACAGCAGCCAGATGGAAAGGGTCATGCCATATACCATACTCAGAGTTATCTCCTGGACATCTTTGATGTCACAAATGGGTTTCTGGTTCAGATAAATAATTATATTCACTTCCCCTTCTAAGGTATGAGACTACAGTATATGTCCAGTGAACTACCTGCATGCAATGCTATACTCAATACTGTCATCGGCAGTTTGATACCAAGGCTCAAAATCTTTCGTCTGACAGCCAAAGACCCTTTGCAGCTTTTCATATTGTTATAGGCTATTTATACTAAAACAGTGATCCTCAGTGGACAGAGGATAAAGTAAGTTGTTCAATAACTGCACTGAAAATATGGAACATTTATAATTGCCTATAGAGCATACATGAATGAAGGACTGTTTTGTTCAATATGGAACTTCTGGCATTAGTAACTCTGCATATACATTTGCTTTTAGCAGCTTGTGATATATCCAGTTTAGATCTGAAAATGTCTATTAATAATGTTTCCATTAACTCTGATTATTAGCTGAACATTTGGCATAGTAAATTTCATGGTCTAGTAATCGTGGTTTTACTCCAGACCATCAAATTTGCAATAGGAAGAATCACATTACCAGTATTTAAGTGCTGCACATATCAAAACACACATTTATGGTGTCAAAGTCACTGCAAGTTTGAATTTTTTAGCCTGGGTTCTTGAAGGAACAGAGGACAATCAGATCGTACCAAATGTTTGTGTGTTGTGGTTTGTGTATCTATGTTTGTTTCCTTTTTCCCCAGGTACCTCCTTATAATTTGGAAATGACTAGAGGTAGGTGAACCAAAATAAATGTGAAGGTAGAGCCTTTGGGGGACATCAATTTTCAAAGTTTTTCAGTTTTCAAGGTTAGTGAGTAATTTGGAGGAAGTACAGGAGGCAAATCTGGCAATTTTCCCATTAAGAAATACATTGGAGGTAGAACCAAGGTTATCCAGAATGCCACACTGTCTGCAAGTTTGATTTCTTGTCTCTCTCACCCATTCTTATTCTTTAGTCTCTATCCTTATATCTCACATTGTCTTCTTAAGATATGCATCCCAAGCAAGTAGAAGATCTGGGAGTAGGCAAGACAGTAAATGCACGCTTTGATTCAGTGATATTATAATATTTAGTAAAGTGTTTTTTGTTCAGGTTACAATGTAAGAGTTTAGAAATCTATTATAGTTTAGTCCAATCATTTCTAAACAACATGTTGACAAGTGATATTTTAAACTTACAGCAAGTAGGGAAGTTATTTGATTGATGTCTTCAGACAGAGATTAGAGCTATCTGAAGATTTTGAGTAATAGACAAAAAAAAGCTTGTTCCACTTTGTGTGCACTTCGTTCAAATTCAAGACTTAGAAAAACTTCTGTCAGAAAGCTATTCATCAATTTCAGCAAATAAAATATATCACGTGTAAAACATAACTCTGCTGGGTAGCGGGGGTGGGCTCCAGGGAGGATTATTTAAGCATCAGTGGCCAGCAACTATCTTAGCGCTATGAAACATTAGGGATATGCATTCATTTCTATACCTCAAAAGTATTTAGTAATGCACAGGAATCCAAACTTTTGTGATGGAAAGAAAACTGTAAAGCAAGGGATCATAACATGAAGCTCCATGGAGATGGAGTCAGGACCAATATCATGAAGTATTTCTGCACATAGTGGTGGATGCATGGATTGCTCTTCCAGAAGAAGTAGTAAGGGAAAAGACTGTAATGGAATTCAAAAGGGCATGGGATAAACACAGATGATTCCTAATGCCTAAATGATGGAGACTAAGAAAAGGATAACTCGTGTTGACTGGACTCAACTATACAGAGCAACAATTATCCTGAGAACAAAATTTAAAAAGAAAACTTACTGGGCAGACTGGATAGACCACTTGAATATTTTTCTGCTGACATTTACTATGTTACTATCTTGCTATATTATTATGTTATATTTTTATACTATATTTGAAAACAAATGGGTAAAACATAACTAATGAGCCCATATTTAATTCACTCAGGGCCCCACCCTGAGATGAATGGAGGGGTCCCATGAACAAAATAAATAATCTTCTTCTTATCCATTTAGGTTTCCCAATCAAATCTATGGCCCATTGATCAAATCTATGGCTATGTACTGTTAAAAAATAACAAATGTTAACTATACCAATCAATTCTTGCCGTGTAACCTCACAGTCTTGTCAAAGCCAAGGCAGGACAAGTTGTAAAGGAAACTGCACAGTAGACAAATCACAGTGAAGCACTTAAACTAGATGATCAGGATGGCAGAAAGAAGTTGGAATGTCACCCCTAATAAATAAAGGAATTGGGTGGCGAAATTAACAAAAATCAGCTCAATCGGGCAGAAAAGGTATCCAGTAGGGGTGGAGGATTTTGGTTTGTTTCATTTTTTGGAGGCTTTTTCCCACAAATTTCAATATGTGTAATATTTGTTTTGTTTCTTTAATTAAAAAAAACTCAAAATGAACATTGAAAAAAAAAGAAAAAAAAAAAAGAAACGGGGCCTCCCAGGGCCTCCCGTGACCCCTTACCATTCCTCCCACTAGAAAAAATGCTAGGGCAGAGATCCTCACCATACCCCACTTACCCAGTTTGGGGAATCTGCAAATGAGGCCTTGGTGCTAGCCCAAACCAGGGCCTTGGTCAAGGTCATGATGACCTAATGTAATTTTAGCCTACAAAAGGCTTCTCCCTGGGCCTATGCTTCAGGGCCAGATAGTCCCAAAGCCTCAGCCTTGCGAAGGCCTAGGCTGTGGTAGGTTGCTGCAACCTCCTACACAAGGCCCAAACTTGGAGGTCTAGACCCAACATCTGGGCCTTGTCCAAGGCCAGGGCCCTGACCCAGGCCCAATGTCACGGCCCAGCCCCAAAGCCAATGTGACCCGGAGGCTTTATCCAAACTTCTGGGCCTCGGCCCAGGATCAGGCCCAGGCCTTAGAGCTTCTCTTAGGCATCTTCTTTCTTCGGCTTTTCTTCGCCAACTGACAACGTCTGCTGGGGTAAATGTGCTGGCGTTAATTAACTAATTAACCAATTAGCTAATGAACTAATTCAACTGCTATTCATCAAAAATGTGCCCTCTGCTGAGGAAGTTGCGCTGGAATTAATTAACTCTGATGCAATTACCCAAGCAGAATGTATTAGTTGCCGAAGAAGAGCCAATGAAAGAAGATAGCAAAGAAGAGCTCTGAGGTCTGGGATCTTGGCCTGGGCCTGACCCTGGGCCGAGGACCAGAAGTTGGGATCTGGCCTCTGGGCCAGGACCTGGCTTCATGCCTAGGTCCAGGCTGAGGTCCCAGCATTGGGATATGGCCTTCGGGCAGGCTGCAGCATCGGGCTTTGGCTTGAGCCCTGGACTAGGCAGAGGCCCAGGTGTTGAAACCCAGCCTCTGGACTGGGCCATGGCATCGGGCCTGGGTCAGGGTCCTGGCATAGGCCAAGGCCCAGGCAACATGGCCCAGCCTCTGTTCTGGGTTCGAGACGAGGTCTCGGCATTGGGCCTGTGTCCAGGCCAAGGCTCAGCAGCAGGACCAATCCAGGATGTGGCATCAGATTTGATAAGTATTGGAGGGGGGGGGGGGGGTCATCTGCAAATTTTCTGGCCTGGGCCTTTGCTGCATCACCTTCGGATGTAGGCTACAGCCCCTTCATCAGGTCATGGCCTCATCCTAGATGAGTTCCAGGCATTGGGCCTAGGCCCAAGTGCTGGAGTCATGCTCAGGCATAGGCTGGGAGCTGCTTTGTGATTTGGCCTACTTTCTAGGCTCCGCCCCAGCTTAGGGCCTAGGCCTAGGCTCAACCAGCAACTTTTTTTTTTTTTAACAGGTTTTCAAAATGAAAAGAGATCCCAACAAAATTTTGTTGGAATTTAACACGTTCGATTTTGAAAATGATCTGAAATGAAATAGGAAATTTTGTCTCATTTCCTATTTCATTTCTTCCGAATGCCCATCCTTAGTATCCAGGAAGAGTAGCAAGCTGAGGAAGGAAAGCTGGAAAGCTATGAGCACAAAACTCCAGATCTGCAAGCCCTAGTGGAGGAGGCAGATTAAGATATTGTTGCTATTTTGTAAACATGGTTCAGTGAATCTCATGAATGAGAAACAGCCATGCTGGACTGTAACCTAATTTAGGAAGGATAGAGATGACAGAAATGGGGAAGAACTAGCTCTTTATGTCAAAAATCATATCCAAGCAACTGAAATGCAGGGTGTTTGGGGAAATGAGGAAGTGAGAGGTCTAGAACGGGTAGATGTGAATCGGGTAGATGTGAATCGGTTATTTACTCTTTCGGATAGTAGAAAGACTAGGGGGCACTCCATGAAGTTAGCATGGGGCACATTTAAAACTAATCGGAGAAAGTTCTTTTTTACTCAACGCACAATTAAATTCTGGAATTTGTTGCCAGAGGATGTGGTTAGTGCAGTTAGTATAGCTATAAGGATTGGATAAGTTCTTGGAGGAGAAGTCCATTACCTGCTATTAAGTTCAGTTAGAGAATAGCCACTGCCATTAGCAATGGTAACATGGAATAGACTTAGTTTTTGGGTACTTGCCAGGTTCTTATGGCCTGGATTGGCCACTGTTGGAAACAGGATGCTGGGCTTGATGGACCCAGTATGGCATTTTCTTATGTTTATTTATTTATTTTAAGTTTTTTTATACCGATTTTCCTGCATAAAATGCATATCAAACCGGTTTACAATGAAACAGAATGAGCAGGAAGTAAAATTCCTTAGTCTAATACATTTAAACATCAATAATGAAATAATTTTAAACAAAGCAAAAAGCTAAATAACATTAATAAAAGTTAAATTATTAACATAAACATAATTATATTAGAAGGAGCACAAAGGTTAGCATGAAGGGGAGCACACCCGGCACGCGACGCCTGGTGTAATTGTGCCGTTAATCGGGTCGCCGCTGGCTGGTCGTCATGACGTGGGGGGGGGGGGGGGGGCAAGTCTTCACATCGCTGATTTTCTCTTTTAACATCTCAGTTCATTTTTACTATTTTTTTATGTTCTTATGCTGTGGGCTGTCTTAAAAAGAGATGATGGTGCTTCCATTTATACTGGTTTGATTAACAAGCGTCCAAATCAGTCAGAAGAACTGAGCAGAGATCTGACTGAAGACATCCAAAGGGTGAGAAGGAAGGGAGAAGTGCTGCTCAGTGGAGATTTTAATCTGCAGAATGTAGATTGGAGTATCCCTGCTACAGAATCTAGCCTAACGTTGATGTGGGAAAATTAATGAAGAGATTGCTAAAGGAAAGGATAATGAACTATCTGCAATCCAATGGGTTACAGGATCCGAGACAACATGGTTTTACCAGAGGAAGGTCCTGTCAAACAAGTATGATTAATTTTTTTAGTTTGGCTATCTAGAATATTGGATCAAGGAAGAGTGGTGGATTTGGTTTACTTGGATTTCAATAAGGTTTTTGATATAATCCCACACAGGAGGTGCATAAATAAAATGAGAAGCCTAGGAGTGGGTCATAACGTGGTGCAATGGGTTACAAATTGGCTGACTGACAGACATCAGCAAGTAGTAGTAGTAAATGGAATCTACTATTAAGAAAGAAGAATAAGTGGAGTTATTCAAGTATCAGTTCCAGGACTGGTTTTGTTCAATATCTTTGTGAACAATATTGTAGAATTAGAAGATAAAATGTGTCTCTTTGCAGATGACATCAAGATCTGCAACACAGTGGATGCACCTGAAGAAGCAGAGAGAATGAGAAGTGACATAGAAAAGTTCAAGAAGTGATTGAAGATTTAGCATCTGCAATTCATTGCCAACAAGCTCAGAGTCATGCATTTGGGGCATGGCAATTCGAAGGAGTTGTAGATGTTGGGGGAGCATGAATTGGGGCAATAATGTCTGATGATCTGAAAGTAGCATAACAATGTGACAAGGTGTTAGCTAAGGCCAGAGGGATGCATTGAATGAAGCATAACCAGCAGGAAAAAGGAGGTGATAATGCCCCTATATAGATTCTTTGTGAGACTTCACCTGGAATACAGTGTTCAGTTCAAATATCTTAATAAGTTTAATAATAAAACCCCACCTAAGAAGAGTTCTATGCAGTAATTTATCATTGGTAACATGTAAAAATGTTACATGGTAAAGGGCCAGGGCAGATGGAAGCAGTTTATTTTGAACAGAATCTTGAGGAACATACCTGAATCTCATAACTTGTGGAAATGGTCACTCTTTAAATGTAAAATTCTATTTATTTACCTCTTTTATTTAAGAACATTTCTATACCATTCTTCCAATGGTCGCAGCGGTTTACAAAAATAGAACTTGACAGACATAATTAAAAATAGCAATATATGTGAATCAAGACACAGTTGATATCACAAAGGTAAGGTAGCAGTAAGTCAGTTTCAGATTGCTGATGTAACATTTACAATTGAATCTAATGTTAAATCATTTCTGTCCTTTGAAATATCTCATTTGAATCTAAAGTTATTTTTAGTACTATGAAGAAAATTGATAAAACTGTAGAATGCCTCCTCATAGCCTTCTATATAACAAGTATGTTGTGTTGCGCTTGGGGGTGGACCCTTGTCCTGGATCAGTGGAGAAAGGCTCCCTGGTAGGGACCAGGAAGCATCTGCCCCCAGAGGGCGGAGCACTGGAAGAGACAGGCTAGGATGAGCTTCACCACTGGAAGCCCGAGGTCTCCCGGGAGGAGCCCGAAGGGACCTGGGCCGCTTAGACTTAGGTGGGCCTCTCAGGGTCTCCTGGAGAGATGGAAGTCAGGCGTGCCCACAGACAGGAGAGGAGCGTGGTCAGATTCGAGACTGGAGGTCAGATGGAGCAAGGAGGACCAGAACAGCGTAGGTGATGACAAGGCTAGGAACAGAGCCAGAATCTAGAGACGTGGTTGAGTAGGCAGAGGTCAGAATCCGGGAGTCAGTCCGAGGAATGGTCAACAAAGCAGGGATCAGGTTCCAGAGGTCAGATGAGGTCACAGGCAGGCCGAGGTCAGAAGGCAGGCAGCAGGCAGGCAGGTCGAGGAGGAGGATGAAGTCAGAAGGTAGGCAGCAGGCAGACGGGTCTAGGAGCAGGATGAAGTCAGAAGGCAGGCAACAGGCAGACAGGTCAAGGAGCAAGCCGAGGTCAGTAAAAGTGAGACAGTCCGGAGGTACTACCTGGGGAGATGGACAGACGAACAGGAACAGAAGGACGCTGGAATACTAGGATGCAGGAACAAGGCAGGAACAAGACTGGAACAGAAGGATCCTGGAATGAGACTGGAACAAGGTTCATACGCAGTGACAATCTAACAAGGAACTAAGCCGTTTGCCAAGGCAAGAAAGTACAGGCAAGGACTTCCTTATATCAGGGAATCAATCAGGGCGCACCGCGGAGCTAGGGCCCGCCCCTGGCCCTACAAGAGGCTGGGTGGTCTGCGTGCACGCACGTAGGGGCATGGCCAACGCTACCGAGGATGCTGAGCTCCAGTGTGAGGCCTGGTGCGCAGTGGAAGGCCCAGCAACCTACCGCCGCCATGGGACACTGAGGCCTGGAAGAGCTTGCAGCTGCCGCTAGGGAGGCCAACCCAGGACCTGCCGTGGAACCAGAGAGGTGATCAGGCCCGTGCGCGGGCCGGGCGCAGATGGGGTGTGTAACATGTTGATAATGTAAAATATCCAAACAACCACAAAACTGTAGTGTATGGTTTAAAAACATCTCTGATGTATCTGTTTTGCCACTAGCAAATTTTGTAGCAAAACCTGTCCCTATACCAAGCCCATTCTTTTTTTTTTTTTTAATAAATTAATTCTTATCATAGCCTACATACATTTTCTAAAACAAATCCTATCAGGGCCAAAATCAAATTATTTGGTGGACAGCATTGAAGGATTTGCCTTTTAATATTTTCCAATCTTTTTTATTTTTTATTTGGTTGTTGTATTAGGCTTATCTAGTTTACTTGACATTTTACTCTATCTCTCATTTTATTTCAGTTTATTAGTGAACCTGTGCTCCTTGTAATTAGATTGTATTTGCCACCCTTTGGGACATGTTCTAGATTTGCTGAATTTTATTTATGTTATTGTATATTTGTGGATGTTTATGTGTTTATTTATTGTCCATGTTTATTTTATAAATCACCTTGTCATGATTTTAATTGGGAAAGGCGGGCTATACATTATTAAATTTAAATTAGAGTGCAAACCTATGTGAAAAAACCCTTTCATAGACTCTTGAAACAAAAATGTAATATCTTTAATATGAGAACTGAATTTAGGATTTGAATCTTTAAAGAAAATATCTACACAGTGTGCAAAGTTCTAGCCTAGATTCAGTCCCAGAGACAATCGGTGAATTGGACATTGCAATTATATTTATTCATTTTTGGCAGTATTTAGAATACAGGTAGAACTGAACAAGGAGTTGGAACATTCTTTTTCTCTGTAAACTAATTTTGATCTACTGCTGTCTTTAATAACTCATTCATTACCTTCTTAATCTTCTCAGTAAGGTTCCCCATCTGATATCTTATTACAAAATCATTTTCCAATTAGGCTATCAGCCTTTCTGAGACACTATTATCTGCCATTCATTATAGTATTTTTATTAGCTTTCAATTCATTTAAATATTTTTCTCTCCTCAACACTGTTCTGATTTCAAGAGATAGCATTAATACTTTTGAAAATGTCATGTACATGCGCTGTTCTGCTCCCTCGATCTAAATAACCTATGAGCAAGGCCTATTTTCAACCAAATAATATGCAAACTATGATAACCCATGCCGAAAAGCTGGACAGAGAAAGGCAAGTTTCAGACTGACCAATTTATCCAATTAAATCATACTTTTATCTGGGTAAAATGGTTTTGAAAATTGTTGCCATATGTTTGTTTTCATTATGTATTAAATCTTATTATCCACATTTTCTTAAATGCACATATAAACAAAAGAAGTTACATATAGAAATATTCCAGAAAACAAGTCCAATCTCAGCAAGGAAATAAAACAATAAAAATGATCAAACCAAAGAAAATTAGAGATATCTTGAATCAAGCCCACACCGAAAGAGGAAGAGTGTTTATAGAAAATTAAAACAAGGAGAAAAATACATTATCATACCAAATTGCCACTAATCATCTACAGCATTCTCCAACACTCCCCTGGGTAATGATTACTACATCATCCAGCTTTACAAGAGCAGTCTCAGATATCATGGCCGGAGGCTAACCCTTCAGAAGTGTCTTTGGTTGATCTGAATCAACAAAAACGTAAGTGTTAAAAGAAAATTGGTTCTTACCTGATAATTTCCGTTCCTGTAGGACCACGGATCAGTCCAGACCATGGGTTATGCCTCCCTTCCAGCAGGTGGTGACAGTGTCATGTACTAGTAACTGAATAGTTATGAATATTTCCCTAAATAAATGAAATATTAATTAGTTTAAACAAGGTGAAAGATTTCAAAGGGGCATGGGATCCCTAAAGACTAGAGAATGGAAATGAGGAAAAGAGTGCATGGAGGTAACTTACTGGTGTGGGGGTATTACCCTTAACCAACAAACCTTCATACTGTTGATATAACTCATTATTGCTCTCTGCTTTAATGGTAGGGGGAAGAAAGGAAAAGGAGACCTAATTTCAGACAGCAACCAACAAGGACATTAATTTTACAGTCTAGGAAAACAAACAAGCATGGGGTTACTTGCTGATGTGACTGTTACTACACTTAACTAATAAGCCTTATATTTGTGATATAACTCCAACATTACTCTCTGCTCCAACAGCAAGAGACAAAGAGGAATCGGACTCAGACAGAAACCAACAAGGGCCCTGACTTTAATAGTTTGGGAAAATAAGTATGGGGGTAACTTGCAAGGCAGATGCCACCCCCGATGATACCGTTATGGGGGAGACCTGTATACACAAGTCAATTACCACCCCCTGATGATATCTTTATGGGGGAGACCTGCATGGCATGGCTGGTGCTACCATAAGCTTGCTGGGCAGACTGGATGGAACATTTGGTCCTTTATTACCGTCATTTCTATGTTTCTATGTTTACTTTTATACCAGGTGTCTTCCCAAGAAAATAAGAAATTGCCAAAAGCATTTTTCCAATAATTAAAGATTTATTTTTTGTTAATATGTAAATGTTTAAATATTTAAGGTGACCAATAGCAAAGAGACAATTCAATATATTTTCTCAGTAATAATATTCTATTATTCTCACATTTAAGACAATTGAAATCTTAAAGTGTCAAACAATTTTCTTTAGGGGTATCAAGCAAGAATGAACAGTTTCAGAAATCCAGATTGATCAGATAATTTGTGCTGGCTCATTAAGAAATATACGAATTTCCCTCATTCAGACAGCTGACTCCTCCCCTTAATCAGTCAACAGGCAAGATCTTTTAAGTTTGAAATATTTATTGCACAGATAATTTTCCATTACTCACAATTGTTGTTTCTAAACGTATATATATGCCCCAGGCAGAGATCTTTGTAGCTGGAGGTAGGCAGGAGAAGGGAGATAGAGTTTCTTGGGATTCAGGATGAGAAGGCAAGGGCTTCTGAAGCTGATTAGTCTTTAGAATTAAAGCAATGAGGAGAGGTATAAAAAGACTAATTGTATTTCAGGGGCTGCAGGCACTTCTAGCCTTTAACGCCACCTGGCTTAGACTGACTAACAGTCTTGGGAAGTGATTACAGGAAACGTCCCAACAAGCTGGGGCTAGAGGGCGAGATCCAATGGTAGCGAGCCTAGGATCCATGTGACATAGGGGGGCATGAAGGGCAGTTCCTTGAGCCAATAAGGCACTTAAGAAGACTCAAGTTAGATTGAGAGGGCATGTAGATGCTTCCCAATGAGAGAAGCAGGGGGGAGGGAGTTTCTCTTAAAGGCAAAACTCCCCTTAAAGGCAGGGCTCACAGGCCTTTATCAGGGGTTACAAATAAAGACTGTACTAGGCACAGTTAAACTGCAATGTATATACAGATGCCAAAATGTACCCACTGCTGGGGACAGAACACTTCCCGTCTGGTATCGCAAGATACCACTATATCAGTTCTTATATCATTATGCAACAATGGCAAGTTCATTGTGACTGGATCTTTCGATGTTCAAAGGAGTTCTCGATCATCTCGGTTGTCCAGTTATCCAGGCGATAGGCGATGCCTTCTTCATAGGGTTTTGCCAAACTGAAATGAAAGACAGACAGCACAAAGAGAGAGCAAGTCTTTGGTGTGGACAACGGTCCACGAAGTTCAAGTTTCTTCATGCAGCAAGAGGAGTACCACCTCATTGATGGGCCTGTAGAAACCCTTGGCTGTCCCTTGGTTTACAGTCTTTACTTCAATCTTGCGAATACGTCCGTCGTTTCTAGGATAGGTCTTGACGACGAGTCCCAGGGGCCAACTGTTGCACTGCGTTTGGCTGTTTTTTGAGAAGGATGAGGTCACCTTCTTGGATGTTGGGTTTGTTGGATTGTCATTTGCTTCGATAATGGAGTGTCAGCAAGTACTCTTTTTTTTTTCCATTGACTCCAAAAGTAGTTGGCAAGCTGTTGGACTTGTTTCCACTGACACTTGTGGAGCTCCTTGTCGTCAAAGTTTCGTATGGCACAGGAATGTCAATAGTCTTTTGCGTTAAAAGCATTGCTGGGGGAGATCACGTGATGTGGTGGGCCTGACTAGCTGCTGCTGTCGGAGCTCCGGCTGCCGCCCCCCCTATTTTTAATATTTTTTGAGCATACTCGACCACTTTTTGCGCGACGCCCCGAGATTACATCGGAGCTTTTCCACTGCTTGCGTTTTTTTTTTTTTTTCATCAGCGGGGGCCTCACATGGCGGCTCGATCTGCGCGCAAAGAAAAAGAGAAGACGAGGATTCCAGGGCCTAAGATGGCTGCCTCACCAAAGATGGCGGAGCCGCTGGCTGAGACTTCCCTAGAGGAAAAGATATCCCACGCAGTGGTCACCGCGTTGGATATGCGGCTTCACCAAATCTCGGAGCAGATAGCTGAGGTGAGGGCTTCGTTCGTGGAGATGGACGGCCGAGTGGAGCGAGTGGAAGGCCGCGTCGGTCTCGCGGAGGATGACATCGGAGCGCTGGAGACCCGGGTGAATGTGTTGGAGAAACAAGTAAAAGCTCACGAGGAGAAAATTGATGACCTCGAGAACCGCTCCCGCAGAAACAACTTGCGCTTTGTGGGCATACCTGAGTCTCTTCCCGACTTTGATTTGCCGCGCCTTCTGGAAGCCTGGTTACTGAGTTTAGTTCCTTCCCTTGCGTCCCCGTCGGGGGGCCTTATGGAGCGGGCCCACCGCGTGGGCAGGAAAATCGCCGGAGAGGGAGAGCGCAGACCGCGGGTCATTCTGACGCGGTTCCTACATTTTGCCCATAAAGAACTGGTGTTGCAGCACTATCGGAAAGTAAGGGAATTCTTTTATGAGTCGCATCGAATTTTAGTGTTTCAGGATTTTTCACCTCGTATCACTCTGATGAGGAAAGCCTTCAATGGCGTCTGCAGCGACCTGGTTAATCGTAAAATACGATTTGCCTTACTGTACCCTGCCCGTCTCCGTATCACCCACCAGGGCCAGCCACAGTACTTTACCTTGCCAGCGGAGGCTCAAACATATGTGGGAAGTCTTCCTTCTTCGGATATATCCGCGGACACATGAACTGCAATCTTGCAGGAGAGATAAGTTTACGTGGTCCTTTCTTCTGACATTTCTTTCTGGGCTGTGGGACGCTACTTTATACAGGAGAGCTCGGCTTAACTGTTTTTGTTATAGATCTCTGCTTTTCATCTCCACCTGCTGCGCAACGTTTGGTTTTTGAAACTTTCCGGGAGCTAGAAGCTCTCTGTTTCAAGCTGAGTGCATCATTTTGGATATAATTGCACACTTTTTGGATTTTTTTTTTTTTTCGGATTTATTTTTTCTTTTTCTTTCTTTTATTGGCTGGAAGCGGGGGAAGTGTTTATTTTTATTTGTACTTGGACCTCTGTGTTTTTCTTCAAGTCCTTCCCCTGGCCACTATCTCCTTATGTGCAATTAAACATAAGAGTTTTGCTCGTACTTGGTTTTCAAGTTTCCTTTTTTTGTTATTATGATAGGGAGGGGTGGCAGCCGTACACATGGGTACACCTTGTGATCTCTTGCCCCTTCCGGGGGTTGGTAAGATGTTGGGGTTGATCCTCTTTGTTATTGGTTTACAGTGGGGATTTTCTTTTTTTATAATTGGAGGGGGGGGAGGGGGGGAATTCTGGTTGTGTTCTGGGGGGGTATATTGCAGAGAATCTCCAAGGTTTCTGGTCCATATTATTTTTAAGGTTCCAGGTGCGGGTGTTTTCTATGTCTGCTAATCCATCTTTATTGCCACAGCTTCTCAGAGATGAGACGTCTCCGCGACAATTTTCCTGCGCATTGGCTCAATGGCATTAGAGCTGGTAACGTGGAATGTAGCGGGCTTGGGTACCCCTATCAAGCGAGAGAAGGTACTGGCTCGATTGGCCAGACTCCATGCCCATGTCACTTTCTTGCAGGAAACTCACCTGCTTGAGGCGGAGGCTCGTAAGCTTCGTAAGAAATGGGTGGGACAGGTGTTTTATGCCACCGGCACTTCCAAATGTAGAGGGGTGGCCATTCTTATACACAAATCAACATCATTTCAAGTTCAGACTCAAGTAGTGGATCCGCAGGGGAGATTTCTTATTTTGAAGGGAACTCTGATGGGGTCCCCCATATGTTTGGTATCAGTGTATGCCCCGAATTCCTATGACCATACCTTTTACACCACTTTGCTCTCTCATCTCACTAAATTCGAGGGTTCTCCTATGGTAATTGGGGGGGATTTTAATTTTGTTATTGACCCTCAATTAGATAGACAACCGGCTAGGAGTGGTCACTCGATTAGTGAAACTAAGGGGCCTCGTTTTTTGTGTAGACACCTCCACTTGTTGGATTTATGGCGGGTTTTACACCCTGGGGAGCGTGACTTTACCCACCTGGCCCGAGCACACGCTACAAAATCGCGGATTGACTATTTGTTAGTCTCTGAGTCACTTTTTCCCAGTTTTACGGGGTCCACTATTGCCTCCCTATGGATTTCGGACCATTGTCCGGTGGTGGGAACAATGGGACAGCGTGCAGGGGGCTCTCCAAATCAGTGGTGCCTTCCGGCTTTTTTGGCAAACGACCCGGAATTCCCGGCATTTCTTCTCAAGAAGTGGCGTGAATATCTGCAGGCTAATCAGCAACATCTTGACCACCCGATTTTGTTATGGGAAACTGCAAAATGTGTTTTGCGTGGTGATATCATCAGTTATGTCAGTTATAAAAAGAGACAGTTGGATAAGGACATAATCCGCTTGGATAAACAGCTGAGGTTGTTTAAACGTCAAATCAATGCTGGAGTGGATGCCGATAGCTTAGTTCAATATAATGAGACCCGTATTGCTCTTAATAGCTTATTGCATGAAAGAGCCAAAAGAACATTAAGGGCACAGCAGTTTTTTTTATTTCGGTTCGGCAATAAAACGGGGCGGCTCCTTGCGGCTCTCCTGAAAACGCAAAATTCTTCCAAATTTATTGCTAATTTAAAGGACTCGGTGGGGAACATTAAATCTACCTCCTCGGATATAGCAGATATTTTCTCTGCCTACTATAGTAAGTTGTACTCAGGGGACTCTGTTGAAGAACTACAGATTGCGGATTTCTTAAATGAGCTCCCCCTGCCGCGGCTCTCTGATGAGCAGCAGGCGACTTTGCAACTCCCAATTGCGGTCTCTGAGATCCGTGATGCTATTAGGTCGCTTCCTGCCAATAAGGCTCCGGGCCCGGATGGCATGACCTCCATTTTCTATAAAGCATTAGTAGATGAGATATCGCCTGTTTTACAAGCTGTATTTGAAGGCATGACAGACCAACGAGAAATGCCTGGTTCTATGCGGGTCGCCACTATTGTAGTTCTCCCTAAGGGGGGTAGGGATCCGCTGTTGGCATCCTCCTACAGGCCTATCTCTTTGCTAAATTTAGATATCAAAATTTTTGCAAAAATCCTGGCCAATCGACCGAAGTCTTTTATGCCTCTGTTAGTTTCGCCCGACCAGGTGGGGTTTGTTGCGGGGAGGCGCTCCACGGTCAACATACACAAAGTGCTGGCAGTACTTGAGCGCTGCCAATCATATCGTGTGCCAGATCCCCTGTTGGTTACCTGTGATGCTGAGAAAGCATTTGATAGGGTGGCCTGGCCCTTCCTCCGACAAGTTTTGCTTAAGATGGGGTTTACTGGTAGAATATATGAATACATTACTTTATTGTACACAAATCCGTCTGCTCGGATATTGGTAAATGGTCAACTGTCAGGGGAGTTCTATTTACAGAGGGGAACTAGGCAGGGGTGTCCCCTATCTCCCCTTCTGTTTATTTTGACTGTTGAACCCCTGGTATGGCGGTTAAAACTGGACCCTGAGGTGACCGGTTTTTCGGTTCAGGGGCAGCGGCTCCTTACCCTACTTTTTGCGGATGACATCCTGCTGTTGTTATCCAAGGCGCGAACATCTCTCCCGGCTGCTATCGCTATTTTTCACAAGTTCCAGATGGTATCGGGCTTTAAATTAAATTTAGATAAAACAGAGGCCCTGGATTTGGGAGGGGGGCTGCGAGATACGTGGGCTGACCTCCCTGTCAAGTGGGCTGCCTCGACAATTAAATATCTGGGAATTGTTATTCACCCGAACCCCAAGAAATGGTACAGTTTAAATGTGATCCCTGCAATAACCAATGCGTCAAAAAAATTGGAGGGGTGGCAGAATCTTCCCTTATCTCTCCAAGGGCGTATTGCGGTAATCAAGATGGTTATTGCACCGCAAATATTATATAAATTGCTTATGCTCCCCTTCATTTTTCTCTCAAAAGATAACCGTAGGCTTCAGTCCATTATACGTAAATTTATATGGCACAATAAGCGCGCTAGGTTGGCTTATTCCACGTTGACTGCTCAGAGGAAGCATGGCGGTTATGGTCTCCCGGACTTTGTACGTTATTCTTGGGCTGCAAACCTAAGGTTTCTGGGGGATTGGCTCCTAGGTACTCATGAGTACACCGACCCTGATTTGATACAGGCCGTGTGCTCTCCGGCAGACCCTTTTTATGTCCTACACCTTGTGGTTCCCCAGGGTTCTCAACCATATATGGGTCATAGGTTGGTCCTTACCATGCGGAAAATATGGGGTATCACTAGGAAGCTGCTGGGTCTACCGATGCATGTATCTTCACACTCGTCTGTGCGCTGTTCCCTGCGGGAGTCTGGGACTATCTTGCCTACCCGCCATGCTTTCTCCATCTCCTCTAATTGGCTGTTACATGAGGTCTTGGATCCCAAGACGGGTCAGATTTATACTTTTTCTCAGTGCCAAGAGAAATTTGGGTTTACGCCTGCTCATTTTCTCCTTTATGGGCATTTACGAGCGGCGGTGAAGGCCACCTTGCAAGGGGCATCAGGGGAGTCTATTTCTAACCCCACATATGACTCATTGGTGGATTGTTTCAATTCTAGGAAGGGGTCTTTGTCATGTCTCTATCAATTTTATCACTCTGTTTCCCCACACTCTGTGTTTTCGCTATTATTACCTAAATGGTCTAGAGACTGTGGCGAAATCTTGGAGATTCAAATGTTGCGAGACTGTTACCTTTCCATTGTCAAAATTACTAATAATAGTGGACTTCGTGAACTCCAGCAGCACATTTTTCATCGAACTGTGTGTTCACCAGCTAGAGCCTGCTTGATGGGCCGGATTGCTTCATCTCACTGTTTAAAGTGTGCTCAGACTCCAGCCACATTGATCCACTGTTTGTGGGAATGCCCGAAGATATCTGCCTTTTGGGAGAGCGTCCGTGCTCGTATCAGTGTGATATTACAAGAGACTGTTCAGTGGTCCTGCTCGTTTTGTCTTCTGAACAATGATATTGGAGACGTCAGCCTAAAAGTGGACAACATTGGATTTGTTTCTAAAGCTTGTTTGATAAGTAAGAAATGCATTTTGTTACAGTGGATAGTCGATAGCCCTCCGACGATAGCGTGTTGGGCGGCCTCGATGATGGAGCTTTACCAATTGGAGTATGGGTCACTGTATAAAGCTTTTCGACCTCGCAAAAAAGTTCTTTTTCGGGACATCTGGGGGCCGCACTACAAAACTCTCACCCCTCGAGTGCAATCATTGGCACCCTTGGTAGAATTGAATGTATCCTGATTTTTTTTTTTTTTTTGTAGCGTTTGGGGGCTTCGGTTCCTTTTTTGTACGTACGGGGGGCAACCTTGTCTACCTCTTTATGTAATCAGATTATTGTTTACTGTCTATACCTCCACGACTGTCTCTCTCTGAGAGGGGAGTGATATACCTGACGAAGCGGTGGGTTTAAACTTTGGGCTTGCATTCCGCACGTGTGTGGAGGTTCTCTGCAATGGGGGGGAAGCTGGGGGGGGTTAGAGGGAGAGGGGTTGGGCGTGGGGGGTTGAGTTTCCTCATTTTGTTTATTTGTTTTTATGTATAAGTTCATGGGGGGGTCTCTCACATGTTCTGTACTGGGGGGAAAAAATTGGCTGGGATGTATTCGGATGATTGTTGAATTGTTGCTTGTTCTTTTTACCTTGCCATAATAAAGAAATTAAAAAAAAAAAAAAAAAGCATTGCTGGGGTTAGGATCAGAGGTGACTCAGGGTCAGATGACACTGGAACTAGTGGTCTCGCGTTTAGGATGGCTACCACTTCTGCCAGAAGTGTGGTTAGGACTTCATGGGTGAGCCGAGTTGGCCTGGTTTCTATCAGCATAGCGTCAAGAATTCGGCGGACCATCCCAACCATGCGTTCCCATGATCCTCCCATGTGTGAGGAATGGGGTGGATTGAACACCCATGTACATTTCTGATCGCCGAGGTACCTTTTGACGGTAGGATAGTCAATTTTAACGAAGGCAATGTTCAGTTCTTTGCAGGTTCCTACAAGGTTAGTTCCACAGTTGGAGCAGATCTGAGTGGCTGGACCTCTGATTGCAAAGAATCTATGTAATGCGTTTATGAAACTCAATGTGTCCAGAGATTCGATGACTTCAATATGCACAGCCCTAATGCTCATGCAAGTGAATATCACTGCCCAGCGCTTGTTATTCACGCATCCCCCTCGGGTGCATCTGGATGTAACCGGCCAGGGTCCAAAGACATCTAGCCCCACATAGGTAAATGGGGACTCGGTGCTAAGTCAATCTGTTGGAAGATCTGCCATTTGTTGTTGTTGTTGAAGGTTGCTGTGTATTTTATGACACTAGATGCATTTGTGGATTATGGAGGTGAATCACCATTTTGTTCCTACGATCCACAATCCTGCGGCTCTGACAGCCCCCTCTGTGAGGTGCCGACCTTGGTGCTTAACCTGTTTGTGGTAGTGTCGCACGAGTAGGGTGGCTATGTGGTGTGGACCAGGAACAATGACAGGGCTCCTCTCACCCCAATCTAGATCTGCATGGGTGAGGTGGCCACCAATCCTCAGCAAGCCATCTTTGTTGATGAAAGGGTTCAACTTCTGAAGGGCACTGTCCTTGGGTAAGTTTGTGCTTTTGGTGAGGCATCTCCATTCTTTTGCATAGGTTTCCTGTTGTGGAAGCAGTGCAGAATGGCACTCTCGGCTCGAGTGAGCTTGTTCACCAAGAGGGGTTCTGTGCAGAGATACCATAGATGACAGGTGTCTGGCCCATCATCCGCCGATTGGTGTCTTGATAGAGTTATATGGATGAGATTCGCTATTGCTCTTCTCAGTGTTATCCAGTTTGAGAAGCAGAGGAAGCGGTGGGCTCCCAAGCCACTTTCAGGAACAATAGCGGTGAGAAGAGTGGTTGTGACTGGGCGAATCTCTGAATCAGCGTCGGTTCTACAAGATAGAATGAGCGCTCAGGAGACCTGTGTTCTGGTTTCCAGAGGAATTCTGGTCCTGTTAGCCACATCGTTTTCATTAAGTGAGCTGCTGGCATGCTTCTTGTAGCGTGATCAGCTGGGTTTTGGTCGGTGGGCACATAGTGCCATTGTTTTGGGCATGTTGATTTACGTATACGCTCAACTCTGTTGCTGACATATACATGGAACCTTCTTGTTTGGTTGTAGACGTAGCCCAGTACCACTTTGCTGTCCATGTAGAAGCGGATAGCATCGATTTGTGTGTCCATTTCGGCTGTTATTAGTTCCATCATTTCTACTGCTAGGACAGCTCCACATAATTCCAGGCACGGTATGGTGTGATTAGGCTGTGGCGCTAACTTGGCTTTGCCAAAGATGAAACCCACATACACTATTCCTTCTGCGTTTGTTGCTCTTAAAAAGGCTACCACAGCTATGCCCTTCACAGACGCATCAGAGAAAATGCAGATTTCCTTGCAGCTGGCTGCATTGAGTGGTGTGGGATATAAGTGTGTGGTATGTGGAACTGTTTAAGCGCCTTTAGGGAGTTCTTCCATTTTTCCCATTCTGACTTCATTGTTTGAGATAATGGGGTGTCCCACTCGGTAGCCCTTGACGAAAGTTCTCTTAACAAGGTTCTTCCTTGTATTGTGACTGGAGCCAAAAACCCCAGCAGCTCATACAGGCTGTTGACTATGGACAAAACACCTCGACGAGTGTATGGCTTGTCTTGGTTTGAAACTTGGAACGTGAAGGCGTCACTCTTTAGGTCCCGGCTTAACCCAAGGCTTCGTTGGAGAGGAGGTGTGTCCACTCTCAGGTCCAAATCCTTCAAGTCTCTAGCGTGATCATCTGAAGAAAATGCTCTCATTACTTCTGGACTATTGGAGGCTATTTTGTGGAGCCTTAGATTTGCGCTTGCCAGCATTGCCTGTGTTTTCCTTATTAAATTGACTGCCTCCACCGCAGTAGGTAAGGACTTCAATCCGTCATCTACGTAGAAGTCTTTTCCACAAATTGTCTGGCCTCTGCGCCATACTCTTTTTCTCCTTCTCAGGATATCCTTATGAGCCCGTACGTGGCTATTGCAGGTGATGGACTATTACCAAAGACGTGCACTCTCATCCGGTATTCCACAATTTCTTTATTGATGTCATTGTCCTGGTACCATAGGAATCTTATGTAATTTCTGTAGTCTTGGTGTACGACGAAGCAGTAGAACATCTGTTGGATGACGGCTGTCATGGCGACGACTTCTCTTCTGAAGCAGATCACTACTCCTAATAGCTTGTTGATCATGTCGGGTCCAGTGAGAAGCACATTGTTAAGTGAGATTCCACGGAACTGTGCACTGGAATCAAAAACTATCCGCATCTGTCCCGGTTTCTGCTGGTGGTATACGCCGAAGGTAGGTAAGCACCAACACTCTTCGTCATCCCTCAAGGGTGGAGCCAGTTCCACATGGCTGTTTTCTAACATGTCGTTCATGAAGTTGATGAAGTGTTGTTTCATCTCCGGCTTCCTTTCCAGAGTTCTCCGAGTGACATGAGTCGTGAGAGTGCTTGTTCTCTGTTGTTAGGGAGTCGAGGTCTGGGTGTCTGAAATGGTAGAGGAGCCACCCAGCTATTTGATTCATCTACAGAGAACTCTTTATTCATGATTATTAGGAATTCTCCGTCTTCTACAGAGAGAGCAGGTTTGTCGTCATCCTTGGTGACTTGAAACACTGGGTCCCCTAGATGCTCTTCTGCATCTGATGGGGGGGTGGTCTGACTGGTGGCCGAACTGAGATTTGGTTTCTCGTAGCTTAAGACCTCCTTGGTGTTTAGATGGTTAGGGCAAAGTTCAAACAGGGTAGGGCGCCCATTCTCTAAGACGCTCATAGCGTACGTCTGAATGCTTGGTTTCCTTGTCCGATCCAAGCAGATATCGCCGACTATTACCCACCCCAAGGTGAGTCGATAAGCATAGGGTGCGGCTGGTGGGTCATCACGCATCTCCAGGGTCTTGACCAGCGCTGGTGCGTCTCTGCCCAATAGCAGTAGGTTCTCTGCCTCCAGATATAATGGTGGGAGCTGGTGCATTATAGACTTCAGATGAGGGTGGTATTGAGCAGCTTCTGGAGTAGGAATCTCTTCTCTGTTGTCAGGCATCTGGTCGCACTCGATGACCGTAGGCAGGTTTGACTGGTTGCTGGCATCTATCGCCTCTATTACATATCTGCTCGCTCTCCTCCCTGTCACTTGGGTGACTCCTGAGCACGTTTTCAGGCTGTACGGCGAGTAGCGTTCGTGGATGTTGAACAAGTCAAAGAATTCTGGCCTCGCTAGGGATCTGTTGCTCTGCTCATCTATGATGATGTACATTTTGATTGCCTTCTCAGGCCGCTCCTTGAGATACACTCTAGCCAAGCATATTTTTGAGCAGGATTTCCCATTGCCATTTTTTCCACACACTTGTGTGCATTTGGGGATCACTACAGGTTCAGGAGTTTGTTCTGTCTTCTCCTCCCCGCCGTGGTTTGGACTGGGTCGTGAGGTTCCGGAAGGATAGGATTGTATTCCATCAGGGTGCAGGGCGCTATCGTGTTGGACACTCCCGCACTCTGAACACTTGATCGCTGTTTTACAGTCTTTAGCCATATGGTTAGATGAAGAACAGCACCGGTAGAAAATTCTGTGCTTTTTCAACAGTTCTTTGCACTCTTTTAAAGGTTTCCCTTTGAATCCTCTGCACTTTCTGCATTGGGTGAGGTTTTTTGTGTATGGGGCACTGCCGGTCTGGATTCTCTGCCATATCTGTATTGGGAAGTTGGTCTGATGTAGATGCTGCAGGCGACACTTCCGTTTTTTGCACGGAAATGGGCTTCCTGCCGTGGCCGTGCTCCTTGGTTGGCCTTTCGCCCACTCGGTTGCTGATTTTGTGTATCTCATGTGTACTGCATGAGAAGCTAGGGTCATTCCTGCACCTTGCTAAGTCCCGTATGAACTTTACGAAGACATGGAAAGGTGGGTACTCATTGTTGTCTTCCTTGTACCGTGCACCGTGTGATGCCCATTTATCTCTTATGTCACTTGGCAATTTTTTTATGATGATGTTCGTGCCTCGTGATGAGTCCAAAAGGTTGAGACCCGGATAAATTAGTTTAGCCTTCGCTGTTTTCACCTCTTGGAGGAGATCTCCCAGTTGTTGTAACTTGTGGCTATCCTTTCTGGATATTTCTGGAAAGTTTTCCATTTCCTCGAACCACGCATTCTCTATGGTGACTGGGTCTCCATAATATTTATTTATTTATTATTTTTATATACCGACATTCATCTCAATTGAGATATCACACCGGTTTACATTCAGGTACTGTAGGTATTTCTCTATCCCCAGAGGGCTTACAATCTAAGTTTTTTGTACCTGAGGCAATGGAGGGTAAAGTGACTTGCCCAAGGTCACAAGGAGTGACAGCGGGACTTGAACCTTGGTCTCCTGGTTCATAGTCCAGTGCTCTAACCACTAGGCTATTCCTCCTCCTTACGATATTGCTTAAGTCTCTCACATATCGCTTTTAGCACTGTAGGAGGATCATCTAGGTGGACGTCTTTTAATTTCATCATACATTTGGCCGATTCGCGTCCCAACCATTTCCTCAACAATTTCATCTCTTTGCTCAGGTTCAGTCTCAGATCCTTTGCAGCATCTTGGAAGTCATATTTCCATATCCTGTAATCCTTAGGGTGGTTGTTGAACACATAGAGCCCTGCGGTTATGAATTCTCGGCGGGTCATGTACCTTGCTAAGTCTTCTCTTTCTGAAGACTCGTCCTGAAAGGTAGCGGGCCTTGCTGGGCTGATGTCCTATGGTTGACTATGCACATCAGTCCTGTTGTGCATTGGCTCGGGTTGTGGTTGGTCAACTGTCTCCAGTTTAGGCTCAGGGTGTTCAGCTGGGGCACTTCCCGAGTGTGGCTGCCTTACATTCGTATGATTTAGAGCCAGTGGATTGCTGCCATGGGGTTTGGTACTCGTGGCATTTTGCAGTTCAGGTTCGATTCCTTTGTTCAAGGCCACTATCTGTGAGGGGAGGCGTGCTCCTTCCCGGTGCGGTGGTGGATCTGGGAGAGATGACGCTTTGGCGCTGGCATGAGTTAGAGGGTGAGCTATGACATAGTTCAGCATTTGCTGGGTTGTGTAGTGCTGGCCATGAAGCTGAGTGGGTCCCCTTCATCGTCGTGTTCTGGGCTGCGTCAAATACCTTAATTTCGGCTTCAAGAATCGCTGCCTCCCTTTTTTGCTGCAACAAGTCCAGGGTGATCTCTCGTTCAGCCTTTTGGCGCACTTCGGCGGCAGTTTTAACGGCGGCTGTGGCCATAGCTGTAGCGGAGGCTGCCTTCTATTGTTCTTCTATTCGGAGCCCTTCTCTTTTAAGGGCCTCTTCTTCTTCATCGTACTGTATGTGTGCCATAGCTGCTTGGGATTCTGCTCTCTTTTGGAGAATGATAGAGCTGAGTTGAGAGTGGCTTGAGTCCCTTGATCCGCGTGACTTTGCGGACCTTGATGTGCACTTGGAGGTGCGAGAGTGCTGAGAACTGGTCTCGCTTGTTGGGTCACTTGGTTCTGCACTGTCAATTGTGTCATTTACCATTCTCGTGCGTATTTGGTCTAAACTCAGCTGACAGCCTTTTTCTTCGAGGCTTTCTGCAGTGTTAGTTCGTGTTAAGAATTCGATATACTCTTCTGTGATGAGATGATAGGTTAGGGAATGAAGCTTCTGCTGCTTTATGTGGTGCTTGAGATTAATGGGGCTTCCTAACACTTTATCTTTTTTCTGGTCGAGGCTGTGCCATTCTTGCTCCACTTTATTTTTATAGTCCTGCTTTCTTGCCTCATACCTCTCTGCAGATCTCTCTGTCAGTACACATAACCTCTTTGATTTTCTGCTTTCATCTCTCCCTTCACCTTTCTCTGAGTCATTTCCTAGTTCCATGGTTTCAGATAGCTGGTTTGAGGTGTTTTGCTTTGAAGCTGCTTCGGCCATGTGGGTAGCAAACACTTTTTATTTCGGCTACTGAGTTACTTCAGAAATGGGACCAGGCTAATTAACACTTTGTTGCCTTAGGCTCTCTGCTCTCTGGCCTTGGTGTGGGCAGGAATCTGGTATCTATGATGACTGATTTCTTGTGGCTTCCTGCCTGCTGAAGAGTAGTGGAGAGGGGAGGAGGGATCTGCTCCTTTTTCAGCGGCAAGGTGTGTAACAAAGGGATGGGGGAGAAGCAGAGCAGCTTTCACTCTGTCCCTTCAATCTTGATCTCCCAAGTGGTGTGTGCTCAGTTGAATTCAGTCTACACCCTCACCAGTGTTTTGCCTCAGAACCCCTTAATAATCCTTAATAAATCTACACAATTATTCAGTTCCTTGTTGTCAGTCTTTTACTGTTTAGTCAGTAAAGTTGTCAGAGCTCAGGTTACTATGACAACAGATTGCCCTCTGCCTGTAGCAGTGGTAGAGGGGAGGGGTGAGTTTCTCCACTTAGAAAACTTGAATGGACTTAAGTACCGCCGTTAAATCCTTTTGTCTGAAGCTGGATTTCTTTTTCCCGCCTCATCTCAAATTACACAAAGCCAATGCTTCTTTACAGCTCCTAGTATTCCTTGCTTACAGCATGGGCTGACTTTTAAATCTGTGTTTGCTTCTTAAGTGCCTTGCAGATTCAAAGTTAGTCCAGAATTGTAAATCTTTACACTCTAGGGTTTTTTTATGCTTGATTCTTCCCACACTGCAGGCATGGGAGGCTCTTTAAATGCAAGGCAATCTTTAACGATTCCTGTTCAATGCAAACCTTCTGTTCCAGGCTGAAATCCCTGTTTCAATGTACTGCATACAGTTCTTTGAAAGGCTTTCAGTTCAACAAATTTCACAGACTGTACAAACGAATTTTACTGAGTTTCTACTTGCTGGTTTCTCACTTGTTAGCTCCTGTATGATTTGAGCTTTTACATTCAAACCATTGGCAAGTTACAACTGCAGCTCCTGTAGATACAGTTTTCTTATTTGCTATTATCTAATTAGCCTTTTTACTGTGCTGGCTCAATAAGAAATATACGAATTTCCCTCATCCAGACAGCTGACTCCTCCCCTTAATCAGTCAACAGGCAAAGATCTTTTAAGTTTGAAATATTTATTGCACAGATAATTTTCCATTACTCACAATTGTTGCTTCCAAACGTATATATGCCCCAGGCAGAGATCTTTGTAGCTGGAGGTAGGTAGGAGATGGAGTTTCTTGGGATTCCAGGTGCGCGCACATAAACACACTGATTTTAAAACATGCGTGCGTCGTCACACACATGCTATTAAATTAGCTCCCCGCGCATACATGTGCACCCAATATTATATTTACACATGCATGTGTGCACATGTTATAAAATCCGGGCCTGCGCACGCAGGGGGGGAGGAGATTTGCCCTGTTTACGCATGGCGACGAGATCGGGCCTCCCCCAGTTCCCTCCCAGTCCGCTCCAATTAAGGAGCTGGCTGGGAGGGAACTTTTCTACTCCCCTTCCTACCCTCCCTCCCTCTTCCCCTCTCTTCCCCGACCCCTTTGAAGTCCCTACCTTTTGTTATTTTCTGGCGTATGTTGCATGCGCCAGCAGGTTGCCGACACGCGATCCCCAACACAGTGGCAAATGTCCGCTGTACTGGTGGCCTCCAGCTTCACCCGTCCCCACCCCTGGGACCACCCCTTGATGGAGGCCTGCTCTTGTGCATGTAACAGGGGTTATGTGCGCAGCCGGGCGTCTTCTAAACTGTGTGCAGCGCGCGCAAGGCCCAGCCGCATGCATAACCCCTGTTTTCCCCATGCAGGGGATTTTAAATTTATCTATTAATCTTTCACATATTTACACTCACTTTGTCATCTCTACTAGGGATGTGAATCGTTTTCCATATCGTCTTAACGATAGAAATCGTGTGGCAGGGCAAGAAAATCGTCTTAGGCACGATTTTTTAGTTAAAAAATCGTTAAAAATCGTTTTTTCCGATTAGTGCGCACTAACTCGAGTTAGTGCGCACTAACGGGAGTTAGTGCGCACTAACTGGGAGTTAGTGCGCACTAACTGAAAATGATACAATTTGACACTTTTCAGGTCAGTTAAGGTCAGTTTAGGAATGAATATGTATTCCTATTGGCTGCCCTCTTATTTATTCATGTTACCAAGTTTCCTACTGACAGTATATGGGGGATGGGAAATGGAAACAGTTGGTAGCTTGACAAAACAAGTAATGTGATCAGTCAATGTGACTAGAACTTGTGCCCTAACCCTGATACCAGGGGTATTGTGATCTTCCTGCACACAGTGCCCTATCCCTATTAATACCAGGAGTGTTGTGATCTTCCTGCACACAGTGCCCTATCCCTAATACCAGGGGTGTTGTGATCTTCCTGCACACAGTGCCCTATTCCTGATACTGGGGGTGTTGTGATCTTCCTGCACACAGTGCCCTATTCCTGATACCGGGGGTGTTGTGATCTTCTTGCACACATCCCGATATCAGGGATAGGGCACTGCGTGCAGGAAGATCACAACACTCCTGGTATTAATAGGGATAGGGCACTGCATGCAGGAAGATCACAACACCCCTGGTATCAGGGATAGGGCACTGTGTGCAGGAAGATCACAATACCCCGGAGGAGTGAGGGTCAGGCAGCTCCCCCCTGTCTGTGAAGCCAGCCTCTCACTAGTAATGCAGGGAGGGAGCTGTCTCAGACTTCACCATCCTCCCCCCCCCCCCCTTACCCACACACCATTCACTAGCTGGGACATGGGGGAAGTCAGGAGTGAGGGTCAGGCAGCTCCCCCCTGTCTGTGAAGCCAGCCTCTCACTAGTAATGCTGGGAGGGAGCTGTCTCAGACTTCACCATCCACCCCCCCCCCCCCTCACCCACACACCATTCACTAGCTGGGACATGGGGGAAGTCAGGAGTGAGGGACAGGCAGCTCCCCCCTGTCTGTGAAGCCAGCCTCTCACTAGTAATGCAGGGAGGGAGCTGTCTCAGACTTCACCATCCCCCCCCCCTCACCCACACACCATTCACTAGCTGGGACATGGGGGAAGTCAGGAGTGAGGGTCAGGCAGCTCCCCCCTGTCTGTGAAGCCAGCCTCTCACTAGTAATGCAGGAAGGGAGCTGTCTCAGACTTCACCATCCTCCCCCCCCCCCCCTCACCCACACACCATTCACTAGCTGGGACATGGGGGAAGTCAGGAGTGAGGGTCAGGCAGCTCCCCCCTGTCTGTGAAGCCAGCCTCTCACTAGTAATGCAGGGAGGGAGCTGTCTCAGACTTCACCATCCACCCCCCCCCCTCACCCACACACCATTCACTAGCTGGGACATGGGGGAAGTCAGGAGTGAGGGACAGGCAGCTCCCCCCTGTCTGTGAAGCCAGCCTCTCACTAGTAATGCAGGGAGGGAGCTGTCTCAGACTTCAACATCCTCCCCCCCCCCCCCCCTCACCCACACACCATTCACTAGCTGGGACATGGGGGAAGTCAGGAGTGAAGGTCAGGCAGTTCCCCCCTGTCTGTGAAGCCAGCCTCTCACTAGTAATGCAGGGAGGGAGCTGTCTCAGACTTCACCATCCACCCCCCCCCCCCTCACCCACACACCATTCACTAGCTGGGACATGGGGGAAGTCAGGAGTGAGGGACAGGCAGCTCCCCCCTGTCTGTGAAGCCAGCCTCTCACTAGTAATGCAGGGAGGGAGCTGTCTCAGACTTCACCATCCTCCCCCCCCCCTCACCCACACACCATTCACTAGCTGGGACATGGGGGAAGTCAGGAGTGAGGGTCAGGCAGCTCCCCCCTGTCTGTGAAGCCAGCCTCTCACTAGTAATGCAGGGAGGGAGCTGTCTCAGACTTCACCATCCTCCCCCCCCCCCTCACCCACACACCATTCACTAGCTGGGACATGGGGGAAGTCAGGAGTGAGGGTCAGGCAGCTCCCCCCTGTCTGCGAAGCCAGCCTCTTACTAGTAATGCAGGGAGGGAGCTGTCTCAGACTTCACCATCCTCCCCCCCCCCCTCACCCACACACCATTCACTAGCTGGGACATGGGGGAAGTCAGGAGTGAGGGTCAGGCAGCTCACCCCTGTCTGTGAAGCCAGCCTCTCACTAGTAATGCAGGGAGGGAGCTGTCTCAGACTTCACCATCCTCCCCCCCCCCCTCACCCACACACCATTCACTAGCTGGGACATGGGGGAAGTCAGGAGTGAGGGTCAGGCAGCTCCCCCCTGTCTGTGAAGCCAGCCTCTCACTAGTAATGCAGGGAGGGAGCTGTCTCAGACTTCACCATCCTCCCCCCCCCTCACCCACACACCATTCACTAGCTGGGACATGGGGGAAGTCAGGAGTGAGGGTCAGGCAGCTCCCCCCTGTCTGTGAAGCCAGCCTCTCACTAGTAATGCAGGGAGGGAGCTGTCTCAGACTTCACCATCTTTCCCCCCCCCCCCCTCACCCACACACCATTCACTAGCTGGGACATGGGGGAAGTCAGGAGTGAGGGTCAGGCAGCTCCCCCCTGTCTGTGAAGCCAGCCTCTCACTAGTAATGCAGGGAGGGAGCTGTCTCAGACTTCACCATCCTCCCCCCCCCCTCACCCACACACCATTCACTAGCTGGGACATGGGGGAAGTCAGGAGTGAGGGACAGGCAGCTCCCCCCTGTCTGTGAAGCCAGCCTCTCACTAGTAATGCAGGGAGGGAGCTGTCTCAGACTTCACCATCCTCCCCCCCCCTCACCCACACACCATTCACTAGCTGGGACATGGGGGAAGTCAGGAGTGAGGGTCAGGCAGCTCCCCCCTGTCTGTGAAGCCAGCCTCTCACTAGTAATGCAGGGAGGGAGCTGTCTCAGACTGGTATCAGGGTTAGAGCACTGTGTGCAGGAAGATCACAACACTCCTGGTATTAATAGGGATAGGGCACTGTAAGAGATGACTGTAGTAGATTGAATAAAGATCTGATGTTTCTGCTCTCCTCACACCAAACAAAAACAACACACAAGCAGAGAAGCCCTTCTTACAAAGCTGAGCTAGTGAGTTAAGTAGGAGGAAAAGTAAACATACTGGTGCCAGTGTGGCTACTTAAAAAATACACTTACCAACAATCAATTACATATATTTGAACTGTGTACAGTTCCAGCCAGGACCACCTTTCTAAAATGCACAGTGATTGGCAAATTCAACATGCACTAGCATTTCAGGTGCCTGCTAACAAAAATAATAAACAAACAAGTTCTAGTCACGTGAGTGCTGATCATTACATTACTTTTTTTGTCAAGCTTCCAACTGTTTCCATTTCACATCCCCCCAACCATATTGGTAACATCAATAGATAAGAGCACAGCCAGCCAATAGGAATACATACATACATATTCATTCCTAAGTGACCTTTACTGACCTGGGAAGTGTGAACACTTTGTTTCATTTTCTGTTGGTGTTCGTTAGTTTCCAGTTCCATTTCCCATCCCCCCAACCATCACCTCAGTGGTAACCTTGGTAATATCAATAGATAAGAGGGCAGCCAGCCAATAGGAACACATATTCATTCCTAACTGACCTTCAGTGACCTGGAAAGTGTTTATTTGTATCATTTTCAGTTAGTGCGCACTAAATCGAGTTAGTGCGCACTAACGGGGAGTTAGTGCGCACTAACTCGAGTTAGTGCGCACTAACACGATTTAACGATTTTTAACGATAAATCGTTAGAATTTCTATTGTATCGTGTTCTATAACTATTTAAGACGATATAAACATTATCGGACGATAATTTTAATCGTTGAAAAACGATTCACATCCCTAATCTCTACTGATACCCTCATTAATGGGATTATGATTCTAAATGATTATTCTCGGGCTTTAATTAATATAATTTGCAAATAATCTGCAAAGTGGTTCAAAGAGGTACTAATTTATTTATATTAGTATCACCCTCATATGAGTGAGGTACTGTTTTTATATACACCAGCTTTAAACCTTTATGTTTAAGATACTGTCTTAACTACGCCAGTTTTACTCCTTCATAAAAATTAAAGTGTTTTGGTTTTTTTTTTTAATGAATTTTTGTGTAAATTCTTAAGAAACTTATTCTCATCACGTATTCATCAGCCATTCAATCAATATCAATACTGACTATATATCCCGCAGGTCAGCTAAATTAGAATTAATTTAAACTATTACTCATTTTTCCCATACCTCATATTAATTATTAAATAGGATCACAAACACTCTCACATTCAATAAATAGTGTTCCCTATCTAACTTTAGGATTTTTTTGTTTAACTAGGCCTGGCTGACAAGCAGTAGCAGCTCAGGTCTTGCTCTCTCTTTATCAGCTCAAGAATCTGTACAGTTTTCTAAACTGAAATTTCTATATAAGTTTCAGTGAATTATTGCTCTGAGTGATGTCACTGACTAAAAAGCTACTTACCCCTTGGTCCAAGATAAATGAGAACATATATTTTACCTGTAACCAATCTGGTAATGAGCAATAGGGATGTGAATCGTTTTTGGATGATTTAAAAAAATCGTCCGATATTTTTTAAATCATCAAAAATCGATACAGTGCGCGATACATCTTTAAAGATGGCCGCCGCCATCTTTAAAGATGGCGCCAGCCATCCAATGCTCCTACCATGTGACAGGGGCTGGCCAATGGCACGGATACCCTGTCACATGTTAAGGGCAAAGGGCCATCGGCGCCATCTTTATGAGTGGCAGCCAATGGCCTGAGAACAGGAGATCGCTCCCGGGACCACCACTAGACCACCAGTTAATTTTAAAATGTTTTGGGGGGGATCGGGAGGGTGGGAGAAGCTAAGGGGTCATCTTTAAAGGGTCGGGTGTTTTTTTTTTTAATTGGGCCATCGGCACCATTTTTGAGATGGCGCCGGCCATCCAGTGCTCCTACCATGTGACAGGGGCCGGCCAATGACACGGATACCCTGTCACATGGTAAGGGCAAAGGGCCATCGGTGCCATCTTCAGGAGTGGCAACCGACGACCCGAAAGCGGGAGATCACTCCCGGGACCACCACTAGACCACCAGTTAATTTTAAAATGTTTTGGGGGGGATCAGGAGGGTGGGAGAAGCTAAGGGGTCATCTTTAAAGGGTCAGGTGGTTTTTTTTTTAATCGGGCCATCGGCACCATTTTTGAGTGGCAGTCAAAATGGCGCCGATGGCCCGAGAGTGGGAGATCGGTCCCCGAGCCCCCACTGGACCACCAGGTACTCGTAAAAAGTTTTGGGGGGGTCGGAGGGGGTGGGGGAAGGTAAGGGGTCAATTTTAAAGGGTCGGGCCTCACTAAAAAAAAATTAACGATGTGAATCAGAACCGATTCCAATTCACATCTCCAGCGATCAGATTTTTTTCTCCCTCCAGCCGAACCCGATCGTTAAGACAATCGGGCACGCGATTCACATCTCTAATGAGCAATAGGGCTAGAGACATTTTTAATACACTTTTGATTTTGTTTATATTTAAAAAATAAATACAGAAGAACAGAAGAAATTGCCATGCTAGGTCAGACCAAGGATCCATGAAGCTCAGCATCCTGTTTCCAACAGAGGCCAACCAGATCACAAGAACTGGCAAGTACCCAAACACCAAGAAGATCCCATGAACTGACGCCAGTAATAACAGAGGCTATTCCCTAAGACATCGTGAATAATAGCAGTTAATGGACTTCTCCTCTAAGAACTTATCCAAACCTTTTTTAAAACCAGCTACACTAACTGCACTAACCACATCCTCTGGCAACAAATTCCAGAGTTTAATTGTGCACTGAGTGAGAGAGAATTTTCTCCAATTAGTCTTAAATGTGCTACTTGCTAACTTCATGGAATGCCCCCTAGTCCTTCTATTATCCGAAAGTATACATAACCAATTCACATCTACTCATTCAAAGCCTCTCATGATTTTAAAGACCTCTATCATATTCCCCCTCAGCTGTCTCTTCTCCAAGTTGAACAGCCCAAACCTCTTCAGCCTTTCCTCATGGGGGAGCTGTTCCATCCCCTTTATCATTTTGGTTTTAAAAGTGCTTTGACTTTGAAATAGTAAAGCTATGCTGACTTCTTACTTCAAGAATTTTAAGCAGGGCTTTGTTGTCAAGGAGATTCTATGGTAACTGCTTCCCTTATTATGGTTGCTCTGATGCTTTAACCAATGGAACTCATTTTTATGAGTGACAGGAACTGAATTTTTAAATAAAATGAAAACCTATATTTCCCAAATAAAATATTATGTTTCCCAAAATATAAAATAAACACCTTAAACTCAATCTTTCACCATTCACACCATGACTACAGTACTCATTCCCTTGAAATCCCTGTAAAACCCCTCAGGATTTCACATAGTCTTTTCAGAACAACTTTAAAAATAACCATAGATTTCTTAAAACTCCTTAGATGTTTGTCAATTCAATAGATATTTTTCTAAATGTCTGTAGCTTTTTGTTTGGTCTCCAGAGCTACCTATGAATATAACCTTTTAAATAAATAATTCCTAAATCCAATTTTTACATGGATTATATTTTAAAGAAGTCTTCTTATAACCACAACCATCAAAAGTATGAATTTTGAAACTTTTAAGGGTCCTCTGACAACCCACCTCCCCATAACGGGTGTATAAATGGATGAATACTCCTTTAAAGTGTTATATGAGCCCCAGCAACTGCTGCTTATAAAAATTGCTAAGGTTAGAACCATTAAAATTGCTTAAAATGTTTTATTTTTGCTTAAAAAGAGCCTCTAGGCCAGGGGTGGGCAATTAATTTTCCCATGGGGCCGCATGAGAAATTGGGATGGTTTTAGAGGGCCGGACTAATATAATTAACTCAGTTCTCAATAGCCCTACTTATGAAAAGACAGCAGTTTACCACCAATGTATGTCCTCTGAGAAAACACAACAAATAAGACCGATACAAACGCTTACATGCTAGCAAAATATCTCATCTCGGTAACAGACACAGAACCGACCTAACATACTCCCAGGATCTGTAGTAATGCACATAAACTAATCCGCACACAGTTACACCTGTATTATGGAATACACTCAAACAGGAGCAACCCTATCTATGAAAAGGCAACACTACAAATATTACATCAGACCCTAAACACCAATACACCTCTTATTAGGAAAACAGAACTAACAAGCAGCTATAGATCCCCAAACAGAAATAATTGTAAAACTATACTAATAAGCAGAATAAATGTTTCTAAACAGCTATGAACAGAATAACATCCAACAATTAAAAACTCATAAAAACTATTAAACATTCTCCAAACACCAATAAAATATTTCAAAAAAGCAGACATCACACAATTAAAATGGCAGTCAAGAAAAATAAACTTAAAGCCACCTTTACTTACCCCCTCCAGCAGCTCTCCTACTCCCCTTCCCTGCAGGCCATGGCACACACCAGAAGCAGCAGTAGAAGCTAAGCTCTATACTTATGGTCCTCTTCCTTAGTGCCCATGTCTCTCACACACACACCATACCAGTCATGCCCCCATGACCAGTTTCTGTCTCTCACACACCAATCATCTCCCAAACAGTCTTTGGCACACACACACCAGTCACCTTCCTGAACAGTTTCTCTCATGCCATACACACACACACACACACACACAGGCTTCCCACTCCCTTGTTCTACTTGCATATATGGTCTTCTCACTCTCATAATCACTTTCTCTGTCTCTCTCTCACACACATACACACACTCACTCACCAGTCTCTCACTCCCATGCTTGTTCTCTCCACATGCACAGGCTTCTCATTCCCAAAATCACTTTCTTTCTCTCTCTCACACACACACACACCAGTCTCTCACTCCCATGTTCTCTTTCAGATATACCGGCTTCTCTCTCCCATGATGTGTCTCACACACACCCGGGTTTCTCACTCCCATGCTCACTCTTCACATGCACAGGCTTCTCATTCCCATAATCACTTTTTCTCTCTCTCTCTCACACACACACACACACACACACCAGTCACCTGATCTCACTCATGCATACACACACACACAGGCTTCCCACTCCCAAGTTCTCTTTCAGATATACAGGCTTCTCCCTCCCATGCTGTGTCTCACACACACCCAGGTTTCTCACTCTCATGCTCACTCTCTTCACATGCACAGGCTTCTCATTCCCATAATCACTTTCTCTCTGTTACACACACACCAGTCTCTCTCATTTCCATGCTCACTCTCCACGTGCACAGGCTTCTCATTCCCTGAATCACATTCTCTCACATTCACACACACCAGTCTTTTTCTCTCACACACACAGTCACCTTACCAAGCAGTCTCTCTCTCTCTCATGCATGCACACTCACCCAGGTTTCTCACTCCCACAACTCCAGGCTTCTTATGCTCATGCTTTCCCACATACCCAGACTTCTCACTTCCATGCTTTTTCCCTCACACACACACACACACATCAGTCACCTCCCTGACTAATGCCTCACACTCTCACATACACATCAGTCATCTCCCTGAGCAATCACTTTCATTGTCTCTCACATACACACACACATCAGCTCTCTGACCACTCAATCACACACAGGCTGGCTGGCTGCTTCTCACTCTCTCTTACTCACTTCCTCTTCCCCCTACATATGTCACGGAGTTTTTTGCCGGTCCGCAGCGCGCGCTCCCAGTCTCTCCCGCTGCCGTTGCCGCTGGGCTGTCAGCACGTTCAAGCCCAGTGTGAACGGCAGCGGTGTTGGAAGAAGCTGTGGCACCCTCGGCTGGCCTTTTCTTCTTCCCGCGCCTGCCCCCCCTCCTGTGACCCGAAACAGGAAGTGATACACGGAGCGGTGCGCAGGAAGGAGAAAGAGCCGTGCCGCGTAGGCTGCAGCATCGGCCCCCGAGCAATTGAACCAGCTGGCAATCGAGAAAGGAGTCAGCAGCATGAGCCCCCGCAGGCCAAGAAAGAAGAATCCCTTCGGCCGCGGGAGGCTCATGCTGCTGACTCCTTTCTCGATTGCCGGCTGGTTCAATTGCTCGGGGGCCGATGCTGCAGCCGACGCGGCACGGCTCTTTCTCCTTCCCGCGCACCGCTCCGTGTATCACTTCCTGTTTCGGGTCACGGGAGGGGGGGCAGGCGCGGGAAGAAGAAAAGGCCAGCCGCGGGTGCCACAGCTTCTTCCAACACCGCTGCCGTTCACACTGGGCTTGAACGTGCTGACAGCCCAGCGGCAACGGCAGCGGGAGAGACCGGGAGCGCGCGCCGCGGACCGGCAAAAAACTCTGTGACATATGTAGGAAAGAAACTCGAGCGAAGACACGCTGCCCGATTGGCCGGTGCTGGGCAAGGCTTGCCCAGCACCGGCCAATCGGACAGCGTGCCTTCGCTCGAGTCACTCCCTCCTCCACCCCCCCCGGACGCTGTAAAAAAAAACCAGTTCATTCTCCGCTCCCTCGCTCCCCGATTGGCCGGCCAATCGGGGAGCGAGGGAGCGGAGAATGAACTGCTGCCTTCCCTCTGCAAGGGAAGGCAGAAGTGCCTCATTCCCCGTCTGCTCTCAGCAGTGGGCGGGCCGGATTCAGACCGTGGGCGGGCCGGATTCAGCCCGCGGGCCGCCCCTTGCCCAGGTCTGCTCTAGGCAATCTGTTGGGCAGCCACTGATATCAGCAATGACATCAGCAAGTCCTTCACATACACAGTTTATGGGGAGCTTCTCTAAGGCTCCTGGCATTGAATGCATGTCACCCTTATTTACCCATGTGTGCAACGTCAGCTCCCCAGACTGCTGTTGCCATTTCCAAGCCATTCACGCTCTGGCGCAGGGTTTATTTATTTAAAAATAATGGCTTCGGGACCCGGGCTGCACATGGGAGACCCAAAGCAGTGGCAGCACTGACATCCTGCTTGCTCTGGGCTCCCTGTGCACATGTGTCTTCTTTGATTACATTTTTCTCTTTGTGCGAGCACTTCTGGGCAGCGTCGGAAGCCTCAGAGCGATGGAGTAGCACTTCAAGCCACCCACTCTAGCTTCCTGACATCTCCTGTCTCCTCACTTGCGATCTGACTAAACCACAGCAGATGCTCTTTCACTCATACATGTGGCACTCATGTCACCGAGGCACTCGCCGGTGGTCCTTCTCCTTGCGCTCATGGCAAATGCCGCTTTATTTTAAATGCGGCGATTCAGCCGCATGGCCACACTTGTTCTGTGCAGCCTCAGAACATAAGAACATAAGAAATTGCCATGCTGGGTCAAACCAAAGGTCCATCAAGCCCAGCATCCTGTTTCCAACAGTGGCCAAACCAGGCCTCAAGAACCTGGCAATTATCCAAACACTAAGAAGATCCCATGCTACTGATGCAATAGCAGTGGCTATTCCCTAAGTATACTTGATTAATAGCCGTTAATGGACTTCTCCTCCAAGAACTTATCCAAACCTTTTTTGAACCCAGCTACACTAACTGCGCTAACCACATCCTCTGGCAACAAATTCCAGAGCTTTATTGTGCGTTGAGTGAAAAAGAATTTTCTCTGATTAGTCTTAAATGTGCTACTTGCTAACTTCATGGAATGCCCCCTAGTCCTAATATTCGAAAGTGTAAATATCCGATTCACATCTACTCGTTCAAGACCTCTGTTTTCTGCGGGTATTCGGAAAGCACCTTCAGACAGCTTTATGATCTAAAAGGCAAATTTATTGATAGCAATACAAAGACAATATAGACAATTTAGAAAGAGGAACAAGGAAAGAGGAAGTCGTTGTTTCTCTGGAGACGCAGGTCAGTGGCAACTGGGCATCAAGCTTGCTTCTCAGATGCGGAGCTCTTCGGCTGGAGTTTTTAAACTTTTTGCATTGTCCAATAGAAATACAGTGATGCACATCCTGGGTGTATTAATTTCAGTCAATATCCAATTATGAGCGTAGCTTTATAGTCCAATCAGGTACCGTCTCTGGGGTGTTGCCATCTTCCGGTAATGAGCTTTGCCAAAGCACATGGTTGTAAAATATGTTGCCAGCAGAATCAGGAAATACACATTCAGGCTTAAGGCCTATATACATTCCCCCCTTGAATCGTTTGGGAACGATTCACCAATGAAAGGCTGAGATTGTATTTCCTGGATTGGAATGGTCATAGCATCAATTTAGTATGACCCACCTTTTGGACTGTTAAAAATGGCTTCCATATTCCTTATGGTGTTGAATCATTCTTATTACATAACTCACATCCACAATCATAATCACAATTATTCAGGCATACTCATTTTGTACTTTGTTTTATTGTCACTCAATCTCACATTCATTCTTCATTCAGGTATTGTTCTGGCCTTCTTCCAGTATCCAAGATTCTGTAGTGTGCTCCTATTAGCAGCATATAAATCAATTAATCCACTTAATGATTGATTATTGATTGTCAATGATTAGTTAGAATAGTTGAAGCAATAATCCATCATTCTACTCAGGGTTAATGCCACTGTCTTAGGTTGCCCAGGGTACGCAATCCTAATGATTTGCTACCTGGTGCTTACCCGTCATCGTTAAGCATAACAGCCTGAGGAAATAACATTGCTGCTGGTAAATGAAAGGCTTTCTTTAATATGGTATAGGAGTTCATAGTTGTCTTCACAGTAATGCAGGATGATGTCTTAGGCCATTAAAATAACAAACTTCATTCATTCTCACAATTAACCATTGCAAACTCACTTAGAAATGTAAGCCACTTTAAACTGTGTTTCCCATCAATTAAACCAAATTCTGTGAAAATACAACCTTATCCTTTAGAAAATCTCACTCATTAGTTTCAGAAGGAGATTCAATCATGCTCATCATTAGGTGTTGTCTAACTGCGGTGACTTGAGAGTAACTTGAGAGTATTTGAGACATAGCAGAAGCAATAGTTAGAATTAATTAATAGAAGCAAAACCATGCTTGGGAGTACTATTGCTTATGTCTTAGCCTACCATACATTTGAACGTTATGGGAATATAAACAAATACTTCAAATCTGAATTAGGAGTAGGATGTCGAAGGAGACATCCATGTGGATGAGGGATAAGAAATCTCTGTAACCAATGGGATGGTATCTGCAAACTCTACTAAATGTGATGTTTAAGAATAGGGAAATCAAATGAATGTCATAATTCTGTCTTCAATCACCAAGAATAACTATATAAACATTTGGGACTACATTAAACCTCTAGACTTACTAAATGTACTCGAATTGAAGAGGACATACTTGTCTGCGCAGCCTATTCACATGAGCTGCCCAAGAACGGTGTGAAGGCTGAACTGACAAACTATGCTACGGCACACTGCGCCGGTCTGTCACTGACACGCAGATGTCTGAACAAGTCTGAACTAGCAAGGGCAGAGTATAGCAACTGAAGATGAATATAACACGGAAAGCAATAATGAAATCATAGATAGTAAGCAATAATTGATAATAATAATTGATAACTGATAATTGATGGCAATTCAAACCAGTTAGCTATAGTTATCTATGGGACCTAGAGATGAATGATCATCTCAATTAATCATATAGATGTATGTAGGTATCCAAATCATGGCATTTGCAGAATGGCATATGGGCTTGGAGTATATGGCAATCAATTATCAATGGCATTTGACAAAGCATAGTGTGGTGCAATGCATAACAGTTAGTCTTTGTGTAAAGAGCTGACAATAATTGGAAATGGATCTAATCTGATCAGGGCAATAAGATTCACACAATCATGAGAACTGCATTAATGTAGAGTACAACAACATAAAGGCAAAATATAATCAAGCAAGAGTAATAAAGTTCAATGATGAGTGGAAGATGAATTCTGTGTTAAGGCCGAAACTTCCGTAGAAGGGATGGGAAGAATGGAGTGAGTCCCATAAATGTTGTTTTCAAGCTTTCAGTGAGGTGTATCAACTTTTCATACATCACGACCTAATGGGGATATGTGCTTCTTTAATGGTTTCAGATACCTAATATGGTAAAGTAGCATAAAAGCAAATTAAGCATTTAAAGAAAAGTCATCTGTGGTAAGCTAAACCACAAATAACGAATATTTCAGACATTACATTAAACATAAGTCACACTAGACTGACACATACTCATCCATCCATCAAATATACTTTCCTTGTCTTCATCACATAGGACAAACAACAGATAACATGTAATTTGAGCTCAAAATTCATATCAAAAAATGTATCAAAAGAAAAGTGGATCAAAATTCAAAAAACAAAAATGTGTACGAAAAATAAAAGTTCAGAATTCTGTCAAAAAGGTAGAAGTCCTATCCAAAAGGTAGAAGTCCTTGAAGACCTGAAAAGTAAATACTAGCATACAATTGAAATATCAAATTAACAAATATTGTGCATATAGATTTCCAACCAATAATATTAAATAAATTTAATCAATAATGTTCTGAGCTTATAGTCAATGTGTCATACCAAATAATTAAAATAATTAGAACTCAAATATCAAATAATTAATACTTAAATATGCTACATTTTAAACTAGAAACTATTTCTCCTTTTTTTTTCTCTTCCGTTCGTAGCACAGCTAGTGCTGGCAGAACAGATAAGCTGTACTCTGCAGGTTTGCAAGAGACAACTTCCCTTTTTTTTCTGTTAAGATACAGTTTGACTCTTTAGTTAAAATGTCCTTTCAAATTCATAATTCTCCTCTCAGAATCATAATTCAGCAGCTCAGACTCTAAATTCTAACACTAGTATATGTTCTTGTCAGTACTCAAGTTCAGTATTAAAGGAATGTGAAGTCAGTAACGTAATAAAGAATCAGTATGTAAAGTTGAGAGCAAAGGGGATTTATATTGGTGGGAGATGTGTCTCGCTCCCCCCTTGATCCCTCTTTTACCACAAACGTACAGTTTAGAGCAGAAAGGAAATAACATGTTGTAAGAGGAAGGTATCGCATGCGCTTGGTGATCACCTTAATAAAAATACATTCATATTGAAAAGAGGAACTTACATTTAAAACTTAAAACTATATGGTACCATTTAAAAATTAACTTACTTATACTAAACATGCTTACACTAAAATATACCTGCAAATGGTAACACAAATAAATCTTAATAGCTTGAACAATAAGACCAGTAAATACATTAACATGGGAAGCCTAGCAACCTGTCATATCTATCCACAAGCTTATTACTTTTAGAGCGTTAAACATCTGTGATAATCTGATAAAAACTGACCACATGCATCTGATCCCAGTGCACGGCTGCTGTCTTCTGTAGTAGGGACAGCACGTAATTAGTCAGACAAAGTCTATAGAGACATATCTATTTATTTTTGGATTTTATATACCGGAGGTTCCTGTATGCAACGCGTGTCACTCCGGCTTACATGACAGACATCGGGAAGGCTGGCAAGGATTTACTAGTCTTATGTACACAAATATCCTAGGTAAGCAAATTCTTATTTTAGCTTCTTTGTCCTGAAATGAATATTGCAGTAAAGCAAGCAATAGCTATAAAAATAAGGCTCAGAATAAGGAGATCATCCTAAAGGATGGTCTTACTAAATGTGGTTCCATTTAAAATTGTGTTTCATATTAAGTTCACACTGTGTTCTGTCCAAGCTTCACTAAGGTGGCAATGTAAGGTCCTACATACGCAGATACCTTCTCTGATAAGTGTGAACTCACTTTATCTGTATGTTGGCTATTAAAGCCTGGCGTCATTGTGATGGAGGGGCGTATTGGCTCCGACTGCCACTGCTCCTCCAGTTATTAGGGTCAAATTGTGGTGGTGGTGGTGGTCTGCTCAGTCCCCCCCTTGCAGCATGTCTGCCTCTAATATTCCCTCTGGGAAATGAAGAGTGATTGTTAGACCGATAGTGGCAATCCCTACTATAATGACCATATTGTCCACACTGATAGCACTGTATGCCAAGATGATAATGACAATCTTTACTGTAATGGCCAGGTTTTCCACACTCATAACAATTTTTGGATAGACGACGTTGTGGTGTGGGCCAATCAGGGTGTGGTGTCTCCTCAGGAGATGCTGTAGGAATTAAATGGAAGTATCCTACTGCGGTCATCGCCTTCTCCAAAGGTGGAGAGGGTCCTGTACTCTGCACTAGACATCTGGAGGCAGTGTCAGCAGTCCTATAAAGGGGCGGTGATGTGAATTTCTTACTAATTTCTTCCTCTTTTTCTAAAAAGGCCTTTGTCATGACAAACCACCTATAAATTTGGACATGGTTTGCCAGTGTTCTTACATCTTGCCCATTAGATTTACAATACTTGTTTTCCAGAAATGTCATAAGCTGTACGAGCAAGGGCGTGTCAAAGGAGCCTCCTGCTGGCCATGCAAGGGAAGCATCCTTCTCTGCCCACGCTACCCACTTAGAATGGTATTTACGAATCAACTTCTCATTGGGTTTAAGCAGGGCAATGACTTTGTTCAGGGGACATGACTCACTAACCTCTCCTACCATCTTGGGATCTCTCAATATTGCAGACCAAACTACGACACAAGTATTAATAATAAATTTCGTGTAGCCACTCCCTTATGAGAAAGAGTGGTTCAACCTTACCTTAATTGTAGTTTTCACCGTACCGTGAATTCACGCTTCCGGTGTGCTGTACTTCTTCAAACACGAAGGTATTCACAGCGGGACAGGGAGAGATAGCCTGCAGATAATGGTACTGAAGACCTATCTACTCCTTACCGTTCCGTTCGACTGGTTACCGGTTCCTACTTAAATTACTTGGGCTCCAGTGCGTTACCGCCGAAACAACCGGGATAGGGCCAAAAGGCAGCGTCAAGTCTGCCAATTGTTTTCGAACTTATTAGTACACTAACGGAAAAACCTATGACTCACTCGTATAAGACAAGTTTTTACTTACCTTTCCAGACTGTGTAGACAGCTCCAAGTACGTATTCCTTGGAATGCTTGATCTGAAGGCTTCTTATTTCTGGCGGTACGTATTCCCGCTTCGGGATCCACCTGACACTCCGTCCCTGTACGTGTTCCCTCGGGGGTTCCAGGTAAAAAGTCCCAGGTAGTTGTGTCGCAGTATTCAGCTTGGGGTAACTGATTGGTACTGTACAAGATCTGCCAGATAGCAGTGCGCGCCAAGGTCTAAGAGATAATAAAAGTAACTGAGCAGTTTTATTTTTTTTTCTTTTCTTTGAGAGTAAGACTTACTTCCTCAAAGTGGTTACTGAAGTGCTTCAGGTCTCAAAAATCTCAAAGTAGATTCAGGATGCTTCAGGGCAGTTTTCCACTCCCGATCAATGGCACCCTCACTTCCTTCGATGCTGGCAATGAGGTATCCCTGAAGGTGTGCTAGCCCGCGATACCCGCATCAGGCGTTAGGCTTTCCGGCTCGAAGGACCATATGTTTTCTGCGGGTATTCGGAAAGCACCTTCAGACAGCTTTATGATCTAAAAGGCAAATTTATTGATAGCAATACAAAGACAATATAGACAATTTAGAAAGAGGAACAAGGAAAGAGGAAGTCGTTGTTTCTCTGGAGACGCAGGTCAGTGGCAACTGGGCATCAAGCTTGCTTCTCAGATGCGGAGCTCTTCGGCTGGAGTTTTTAAACTTTTTGCATTGTCCAATAGAAATACAGTGATGCACATCCTGGGTGTATTAATTTCAGTCAATATCCAATTATGAGCGTAGCTTTATAGTCCAATCAGGTACCGTCTCTGGGGTGTTGCCATCTTCCGGTAATGAGCTTTGCCAAAGCACATGGTTGTAAAATATGTTGCCAGCAGAATCAGGAAATACACATTCAGGCTTAAGGCCTATATACACCTCTCATGATCTTAAAGACCTCTATCTTATTCCCCCTTAACTGTCTCTTCTCCAAGCTGAACAGCCCTAACCTCTTCAGCCTTTCCTCATAGGGGAGCTGTTCTATCCCCTTTATCATTTTGGTTGCACTTCTCTGTACCTTCTCCATCCCAATTATATCTTTTTTGAGATGCGGCGACCAGAATTGTACACAGTATTCAAGGTGCCGTCTCACCATGAAGCGAAATAGAGGAATTATAACATTTTCCGTTTTAATAACCATTTCCTTCCTAACAATTCCTAACATTCTGTTTGCTTTTTTGATTGCTGCAGCATACTGAGCCGACGATTTTAAAGTATTATCCACTATGATGCCTAGATCTTTTTCCTGGGTGGTAGCTCCTAATATGGAATCTAACATCATGTAACTACAGCAAGGGTTATTTTTCCCTATATGCAACACCTTGCACTTGTCCACATTAAATTTCATCTGCCATTTGGATGCCCAATCTTCCAGTCTTGCAAGGTCCTCCTGTAATGTATCACAATCCGCTTGTGATTTAACTACTCTGAATAATTTTGTATCATCCGCAAATTTGATAACCTCACTCGTCGTATTCCTTTCCAGATCATTTATATATATTTTGAAAAGCACCGGTCCAAGTACAGATCCCTGAGGCACTCCACTGTTTACCCTTTTCCACTGAGAAAATTGTCCATTTAATCCTACTCTCCGTTTCCTGTCTTTTAACCAGTTTGTAATCCACAAAAGGACATCACCTCTTATCCCATGACATTTTAGTTTTCGTAGAAGCCTCTCATGAGGGACTTTGTCAAACGCCTTCTGAAAATCCAAATACACTACATCTACTGGTTCACCTTTATCCACATGTTTATTAACCCCTTCAAAAAAATGAAACAGATTTGTTAGGCAAGACTTCCCTTGGGTAAATCCATGTTGACTGTGTTCCATTAAATCATATCTTTCTATATGTTCTATGATTTTGATCTTGAGAATAGGTTCCGCTATTTTCCTGGCACTGAAGTCAGGCTCACTGGTCTATAGTTACCCGGATAGCCCCTGGAACCTTTTTTAAATATTGGGGTTACATTGGCCACCCTCCAGTCTTCAGGTACAATGGATGATTTTAATGATAGATTACAAATTTTAACTAAAAGATCAGAAATTTCATTTTTTAGTTCCTTCAGTACCCTAGGATGCATACCATCTCTTCCAGGTGATTTGCTACTCTTTAATTTGTCAATCTGGCCTACTACATCTTCCAGGTTCACAGTTCAGTTCGTCTGACTCATCACCCCTGAAAACCATCTCCGGAACTGGTATCTCCCCAACATCCTCATTAGTAAACACGGAAGCAAAGAATTCATTTAGTCTTTCTGCATTGGCCTTATCTTCCCTAAGAGCCCCATTAATCCCTCGGTCATCTAATGGTCCATCCGACTCCCTCACAGGTTTCTTGCTTCGGATATATTTTTAAAAAGTTTTTTTTATGAGTTTTTGCCTCTATGGCCAACTTCATTTCAAATTCTCTCTTCACCTGTCTTATCAATGTTTTACACTTAACTTGACAATCCTTATGATTTATCTTATTTTCTTCAGAAGGATCCTTCTTCCAATTTCTTTCTCAAAATAAAACATATATGGCCCCCATATAAATCCCTGCAACAATTGGCTGCTCCTGTGCCCATTTTCTTTTTTAAAATTCCTCCAGAGGCCTCTAAGGACCCCCACCACAACCATCAGGCCTCAAAAAGGGGAAAGGGCTGCAGGTACCATAGCCCCAACCCAGAACACAGGTAACTATTATTTTATTAATTTTTCACCTTATTTACATTAATATCTCAGACGCAGATAGCTTTTATATTTGGTAGGAAATCTGCAGCAAATATTAGACGTTTATTGGTTGCTTTAGAAGTATGCCATTCCTCCTGGATAGTAGACTCACTGATGGGAAGCTCTCTGATGTGGAAAAAGCTTTTGATATTGTGGCGTGGGATTTTTTTATTTACTTCACTAGAGAAATGTGGGTTTGTGAGCCCTATTCTTTTTGCCATTCACATTTTGTACAGTGACCTTAAAGCATTATCTGTGTCAATGGATCCACTTCAAAACTATTTGGATTAGACAGAAGCACTAAACAGGGATGGCCCCTATCACCACTTCTTTTTATTTTTTCACTGGAACCATTGGTACATAAAATCAAGCAGGATACAGATTTTACAGGAATACGAGTAGAATGTCAGGAGCTAAAAATAATGCTCTTCGCAGATGACATGATGATGGTATTTGCTGATGCCTGCACGACTCTTCCTTTAAAGCTGGATTATATACATTGATTCAGAAACTTCTCAGGCTTAAAATTAAACTTGACCAAATCTGAGGCTATGGATGTATGTCAGTTATGTGAAATTTTTATCATCATTGTTTTTATAATAGCCCCTGAGGCAGCTTCGTCATGAGCGAAACTCGGCCAGAGTCGGGCTAACACCAATAAAGACTCCCTTTTACACCGATCACCATTGTTCGTCCTGCTTCTCAGCATAATTGATTGGTTTCCGATTTGCTTTCTGAGTCTATGGATATTGCAGGCCATCTGTAAGACGAATGGCAACATTTTCCGTTATTATGGGCAAAAGATACCCTTAAATATTTAGGAATCAAAGTTCACCTGGACATGAAAGGATGGTACCAGAACAACATTTCACACCTTGTGCAAGATTTTAGGAAGAAATTAGTTGGAAACATTTTCCTCTTTGATTGACCAGGCATGTAGTATTGGTTAGTATGATATTAATTCCTAAACTGTTATATATTATACTAATTATACCATTCTTATTGTTGAAAAAGGACAGATGCATACTTCAACTTATGCTCTCAGTTCTTTTTGAATTGACTGTACTCTGCACTCCTCAGGGCAGTACCTATATCTCTGCACCAGAGACTTTACTCTATGCATCCCCATTCCTCGGGGCAGCTTAAGTCATTACATTGGAGACTCTGCGCTTCCCCGCTCTTTGGGGCAGTCCCTACGTCATTACAACAGAGACTCTGTCACTACACTGTCCCTTCCCCTCGGGACAGTTTTTGCATCACTCCTTCAGAAGATCCTGTCTCGTGCTCCCCACTTTTCGGGGCCTGCCTAGTGCTCCTCTGTCGGTGGTTCCTGCTCTGGTACTTGTATCTTCAGTCCTGCCTGAGTACTGTGACTCCTCTGAACTGTGTCTCTTTGTCCCGCTCCTCGGGGCACTTCACAGTACTTCTCTGTGCAGGCACCTGTAATCACGTGGCAGTGACACAGGATGTTCTCTCTACTGAACTACCATTGTGTCCCAAGCTGCAGCTGACTTCGCCTCCCAATGGTGAGGACCTGTGGGACTCCAGCCCGCAGGCTGTATCAACCTTCACCTCAGGCCAAGGGTCCACGAAACCCACAAATCCTAACATACATTTTTATATATTACCTCTAAATATTCAGCATATAAAACACTAGCAGATATTTAGTCATGTGATTTGTCATGTGTTTTTTGATAGATAATGACTTGTATAATTGTGATAAACTTATAAAGAGGGCAATTGCAATTTGCTCTGGAATGATACTCTAAACTCTGTCTCTCTGATAATGAATGTGAATTCATTCCTCCTTGATGATACAGCTATTCTTCAGGTTCTTCCTAGATCAAAAGCAACTCTTCCTCTAGATGACACAGAATTTGAATCCCTAGGCACTCAATAAAAACAATAAAACAATTCTTACTTAAAAGGGAAAACAAATAAGAGGTAGGAAGAGTAGGAAAAAATCCTTTTCACCAAAATGTCTCCAAGGCCTCCAAGGCCGCTCCGAAATCGGAGCGGCCTCGGAGGGAACTTTCCTTTGCCCTCCCCTCACCTTCCCCTCCCTTCCCCTACCTAACCCACCCGCCTGGCCCTGTCTAAACCCCTCCCTTACCTTTGTCGGGGGATTTACGCCTCCCGGAGGGAGACGTAAATCCCCGCGCGCCAGCGGGCCGCTAGCGCGCCGGGACGCGACCTGGGGGCAGGTCCGGAGGGCGTGGCCACGCCCCCGGACTGCCCCGGGCCATAGCCATGCCCCCGGGCCCGCCCCCGGAACGCTCCCGACACGCCCCGAAAACGCCGCACGGTTCAGGCCCGCCCCCGACACGCCCCCGACACGCCCCCCTCAGAAAACCCCGGGACTTACGCGAGTCCCGGGGCTCTGCGCGCGCCGGTAGGCCTATGTAAAATAGGCTTACCGGCGCGCAGGGCCCTGCTCGCCTAAATCCGCCCGGATTTGGGCGGATTTAGGCGAGCAGGGCTCTTAAAATCCGCCCCTATGGATCCTAAAGGCTAGAGCATGGAAATGAAGAAAAAGGTGCATGGGGGTAACCTGCATGGAGCGGCAGTTACTATCTTTAGCCAATTAGCTTTCATGATTCTAATGTAATTGCAATATCACGCTCCATTTCAATGGTGGGAGTAAATGAGGAACTGAGGTGGCCTCTCTTTGAGAAAAGGTCTGATGTTAGAAAAAAAAAGGTCTACTATAGCCCATTTTTAACCGTGAGGAGAGATGGTACTAAACCTCCTCACAAACCAGAAGGGGGAAACACTTTTCACGTCCTCTGAAATGATGACACTGCAGACCCTTTACTGGCAGGAAGAGGAGCACACAGATCTTCTTACACCTGGCCCCCAGATATGGGGCATGTCCCTCACCAGAATGGACCAGGACCACCCCATAGGAAAAATTCAAAATATTCCAATGCTAACAAAAGACCCTGCACCAAAACTGTAGTCAGATCCTGGTAGGCAAGGGGTACACTGCAGGTCTTCACAAGAACAGTAAGATGGTAATTTTAAAATGAGTGTACAGATGCCCATACACGCACATATTGGCATGCGAGTGAAGATACGCTGAAAGTTTTAATCATGCACGCATTTGCATGCATATGTTCTAAAATAGAACAGGCATGCGTAAGTATGCTCCTAATTTTAAGAGGTCACTAGAGCATAGGTAGCATGCGTGCGTCTTCTGTAGGACTTTGTCGGCTTCTATGCGTGTATGTCAGTGGATTTTAAAATATGCTTGCTTGAGGCACATTCCCAGTTTTCCAATTAGTCCACCAGTTTGTCCAGTTACTATAGAGGTCTTTCAGACCCTCTGCTTCTTCATTTTGCACACTGTCCAGTTGACCTAGACCCCTCACCCTGTTCTCAATAGGAGAAGCAGTAAAGTTACATGGGCATTCGGGAGAAATGAAAATTCCTATTTTATTTTGATTGTTTTCAAAGTGGAACAAATTTTAATTCCAATGAAATTTCACTGGAATCTTGTTTCATTTTGAAAACCTAAAAAAAAGTCACCGGTCGAGCCTAGGTCTATGCCCAAATCTGGGGCCTCACCTAGGGAGTAGAACAAGACCCACATCAAGGGTCCAGACCTACATCCAAGTGCAATGCTGGGGCCTAGGCTGAGACCCAAGCAAAGGCCTGGGAAATTTTCTAACAACCCCCCGAAACTTACCAAATCCAATGCTGCATCCTGGCCAGAACTGGGCCCAGGGGCCAGGTCCCAATACCTGGGCCTTGGTCTAGGCCAAGGCCTGGACCCAGGAACGATGCCACGGCCTAGCCCAACCTGGAGGCTGGGTGCCAACAATGGGGCCTAGGCCCAGACACAGATCTGAGGCTGGGGCCCAGCCCAGAGTCTGGATCCCGATGCCTGGACTTTGGTCCCAGAGGCTGGCTGCTAACACTAGGACCTCAATCCAGACCAAGCCCAATGCTGGGGCCCAGCCCAGAGGCCATGTCCCAATGCACGGGCTTCAAGTCAGGGTCAGGCCCAGCCTGAAGCCCAGGCCTAAGAGCTCTTCTTCAACATCTTCTTTCTTCAGCTGTTCTTCACCAACTGATGCCATCTGCTGGTCCGAAGCCTAGCCTCAGGCCAAAGCTCTGGTCCTGCATAGGCCCAGGATGTGGTAGGTCACCATGACCTCAGCCTAGTCCCCGTGCAAAGACTCTGCTTGGGCCAGGGCATAGGCTTTGTCTTCGGATTCCTCCCAGACCAGGTAAGTGAGGACCAGGGAGGTATTCTGGCCCCGGTATTTTTCCAGGTTTGAGAGATGGATGGGGGGCATTAAGGCCCCATTTCCTTTTTTTAATTTTTTTTTATGTTTTGGGTTTTGTGTTTTTCAATGCTTATTTCATTTTTTTAAAGTAAACAAAATAAACATTACATGAAATGAAATTCATGGAGGAAAAGTCCTCTGAAAATGAATCAAAAAAGGAAACAAAATTTTCCCCTCTCCCCACCCCAGTGGATATCTAGCTTACGTGCACTGAATTTTTTGTTTTTAAAATATGGCGGTAATGTCTTGGCCATGCCCCAGATCACCCATGCCCCACCCCTTTCACACCTCCTTATTCCTCACGCATGCACAGGGACATATGTGCATATTTTGTGGCATTTTAAAATATGCATTGTTCACATGTATGTGGGCATTTTTCTGCACACAATGCTTTTAAAATTGACCTGTAAGCTAGGCAAGAAGGGCCCAACTCAAAAATAAGAGCATTGAAAACATCTCCTAACACTCCTATAGCTAAACCCTAATGATCATACTCTCTAAATCACTAGCCTCCTCTTGCGCATTAAGGAGCTACTATTACAGCAAGCCTCTAGGGGAGGTGCTGCTAAGAAATGGTTTCTCCCACTAAGATGAAAAACCCAGGGCAGGGATCTAGGGCCATCTAGTGGAGACCAGGGGGTCTCCACATTTAGGTATATGCACTGGTAATGGAAACATTCTGGCACTTTGCCTCATTGTTAGCCATATTTCTCCCATATTGTCAGTTTTTAACAATCACCATGTCACCCCTCATGTGAAGCATCACAGTCATTTGTTACCATGTTTACAGCTATGCTAAATGTTCCCTATATTTTGGACAACCAGACTGTAGGTAATACAGTATCACAAATATAAAGCAATTATTGATTGAAACCTCCAACTGTTCAAATTACAGTATTTACAAACTATTGTTGATCAGAGCAAAGATTTATTGTTTGTTTAAAATCTAAGATTTTATTGAGAGTTTTATCATTTAAAATAGAATTGATTAATGCAATGATTGCTTCAGTGATTTAGACAGATGCTCTTTCAAAGTTTCTAAAGTAGTACAACAGATTATTGACCAAGCTTGAACAGATTTGGTTCAGAACAATCATAGGCTAACTACTTCAAAACTAAGAATAACTTCAGACCTCTTATTAAAAGTAAATGTTTGTTCTCTCACCACAGTGGTAAACAGCAGTTAAAGAAGATGGTTAGCTTCTCTCTGTGAAAATATTTGTATCTCTGTGCACGTCAGGAAGGTTTAGCAGTTAGGCAGGGGTTTAGGGTGACCGCTCAAGTTGGTGTAGCAGAACATTTTCTGCTGCCTTGTGATCGTCCCTCTGAGCTGCCTCCTTAGCTTGACATCATCAACAAAGGCTGGGTTCGAAATGTGTCCTTTGATATGTAACATGTGCAACATGGAGCTAGCCTTTGATGATGACATTAGGCCCTGGGAGGTAGATGTGAACAGCCCAAAGCAGGAGCAGAGCTTTACTTTATCGGTAACTGGTGCTGGCAGCTAGGAAAGACTCAAGGCAATCTGGTGCCTGAGTTAAGGTATGGGATGAGATGCCCCCACCCCTTCTAAGGTACCCAAAAGGGATACACTCTTCAAGAGACAGGCCCTCATCAACTCACCATATAAAACAAAAGAAAATTCAGATTCTGGTGTCACCTCAGTAACAGCCTTCTATTGCCAGAAACTTTGTGAACACAAAACCCTTCAAAAAAAGACAGTGAATCAATATAGAAAACCTGCTAAACCATAACAAACTAACTCCCAGGACTGACATAGCAGTAACTGTACCTGGGAAGAGGCAGCACTACACATATTGCTATAGGCCTTAGAATACCAATACACCTTCTATGGGAAAAGAATAAAAAGCCAGACTCTACACACCAGCAGAATCCCTCATCTCATTCACACACAGAGAACACAAACTAACCCTTAGCTAATACAAAATAAGGGACCACAAATTAAGAACAGAAAAATACACACAAAAACTGAAATGGAAACCCTGAGAAGGCCGACTTTGCACAGTTCTCACATTAGATGTATAAATCGCGCAGTCCTCTGTAGATGCAGAACTCCATGGTTCAAACAGGGGACCTTTTTGCCATCAGGCTGCAGAAGGGAGGAGGCGCCCATATTTAAGCTGCATTGTGATAACTCAGAGGTGCCGGTTGGAACAGAGGAAGAGCAGGGGATGAATGAGACTTGGGGAAGCACAGAGGAAAACAGGATATAGGGTCTGGTGACAGTATCTAAAGTCAGTGGTGTACAGCACACTCTTTTTTAAAGTTGGTGGTGCTTGTGCACCGCTGTGCACTATGGATGCTATGTTCCTGCAGCTTGGCACAGATATTTTTGGTCAGCATCAGTTCTCAATTAAGATCAGGCAAGAATGCAGACACACAAGCTTGCTCATTGATCTGGTCCCAAGGGTGTTGTCTAATGTCCATTGGTATTGTTGGGAGGTCTCCAATGGTAGGCTTTTTTGCTCATTTGTTTCACTTACTTTTATAGACATGAATATGCATAGTGAATGCATAATTCATGTATATGGATGAGGGCCAAGCACAGCTCTTTAATTGGGAGTTTTACAGTTTTTTTTAATAAGAAGTGAAGAGTTCATTTTAGCAGAGAGAACTGTATGGCCTGAAAATTATATTAGAAATAAGAGTCCTCCAATCAGGATCATGACTCTTTGTTTCAGGCAAAGCTGACAATACACAGAGTGGCAGCAGTGCCAAGGATATGTTTTACAATCTAGGCTTTCTTTCTCCAAAGCCTGCTTTTCTGAATTCTGTCTCATATAGCAGAGTATCCATAGTGCTTTGGTGTCTATGTTTCAGAGAGAACAATTTCCTTTAAGAACTTGCTCAGAAAATGGTGGCCTGAATTATCCTTATAGTACAGAGACCCCCATTATCTTCACAGAGAAAGTGATATTGCATAGAACTTTTCGTTTGTTGAAAATAAAGCCCTTGATATTAGAGATGTGCATTCGTTTTTTCCGAACTGGAAAATTTCAATGAAATTGTCAATTTGGCATGTTTCGGGGACCCCGAAAAATGATTGGGATTTTCCCATTTTTTCACAAAAATCCATTTTTTCGATTAGTGCGCACTATCTCTGCGTTAGCGCGCGCTAACTCCTGTTAGCACGCACTAACAAAAACTAACAAAAAGTAACAAAAAAATAACAAAATCTATAATGGGGAGTTAGTACGCACTAATGTGAGTTAGTGCACACTAATGTGAGATAGTGCGCACTAATGGTAGGCTTTTTTGCTCATTTGTTTCACTTACTTTTATAGACATGAATATGCGCACACTAACTCAAAAAATGATTTTTCGCGAAAAAAAAAACCCCGAACAGCAAAAAAACGACATTTTCAGTGGCGGCCGAAAAACGAAGAATGACACGAACACAAAAAACGATTCACATCTCTACTTGATATGCATATCCAAAAGGAGAAATTTTAGGATAAAAGGCTTTGGGTTGAACTTTGTTCAAGAAAAGCAGAATATAAACGTAACATAACATTCTACTTTTTACCCAAGATCACTCTCCTGGGATAACCATAAACTTGGAATCATTCAATCATAGGCAATGTTTTCACCTATTAATCTCCTATAGATCAGATGAGCATCATCTTCTCAGAATGAAAAATTGCCTAATCAGATGAAAATTGTTGAACATAAGAAATTAATCACAACCTTCTACCCGTTTACAACTGTACTCCAGTGTACCTTCAATGTGTCCCACAAAAATCAACCCAATAGTATCACTGGTAAAGCTATCAACATTTACTGGTCAATGCCAAGTATTGTATGTAGGCCTCTCACTCACAGGGTCTGCATAGTGTAACAGACTCCTAATTAGGTACAAGGCCACCTTACTTTAATTATAATATTTTTGTTGGAATTTTTCATTTTTTTGCACATTAAAACAGCCCCATATCAGTCCTTCAATAGTCCTCTTAATTTTCATATACTCCAAAGGTACGGGAGAAACAATAACTACTTATCTCGCCAATTTTGGTTAGTCACCCAAATTGACTAACCAAAATTGGCGAGATAAGTAGTTATTGTTTCTCCCGTACCTTTGGAGTATATGAAAATTAAGTATATGAAAATTAAGAGGACTATTGAAGGACTGATATGGGGCAGTTTTAATGTGCAAAAAAATGAAAAATTCCAACAAAAATATTATAATTAAAGTAAGGTGGCCTTGTACCTAATTAGGAGTCTGTTACACTATGCAGACCCTGTGAGTGAGAGGCCTACATACAATACTTGGCATTGACCAGTAAATGTTGATAGCTTTACCAGTGATACTATTGGGTTGATTTTTGTGGAACATAAGAAATTGCCATGATGGGTCAGACCAAGGGTCCATCAAGCCCAGCATCCTGTTTCCAACAGAGGCCAAACCAGGCCACAAGAACCTGGCTAGTACCCAAACAATTGAGAAATTTTAGTCTATGGTTTTCCTGTATAAAAATGTGGATAATTGAACCTGGTACATTGACTGTGCTACTTGTGACTGAATGTAGGTAGAGCTAAGCTTGGCTTCCATCTCTAATATCCAGAAAACTGGTATTTTGTGCTACTTCAATGAGATTACTATCTTTAACAAAGAAACAACTTCACACACTTAGTTGCTGAGATATAATTATGTTTGTTTATTTATTATGCTTTATAGACTCTCACAGTACAAGGTTACAGATTCGTGTTAGAATTACCATCTGTGCCAAATAATCTCAATGGAATACGGTTACTTAGTTTGAAATATAGGTTCTTGGAAGGGAAAGCAAATGATAAATGTGAAAAAATACAGATCATAAGTACTTTGAATAGTTTTCTGCATTCACAGGTATAAGCAGGGAACATGATCTCTGCTTTTTCAATAAGCCAATCTATCTTAATAAAGTACCTTTCCAAGCTCGATTACACTTTTCCAAGCCTGTAAGTATTAAATCCCAGAAGTACATTCTCTTTGGTATAAATGACATCTCTCATCAGTGTCATTGTACTGTTCATTATCTTTATTTTAATTTTCAAAGAAATGTCACAAACACATTCTAAATCCTAATTTTAGAAACAGGCTGTTTAATTATGTTGCAAAGAGATAAGAGTTGCCTAGTTTATTTTCTTCAAGTTATTAAAACCAATAAAACAAACAATGATATTCATCGCTACTTTATAATGCTTTGACAATGCTGGAGTTCCTCTGATCTGCTCATAATGGCTTTTCAGTCTCAGTACAGAAGGCAGACATTTTTTTTATCCCCCTCACTTGTTCCAATCACCAGATAGTATTATGATCTGAAAAGAACCCATCTAGCCATATTTCTCATGAAAGAGCAGCAAAGTGAATCTGACGAGTATTCAGACAAGCAGTCTGATGTGTTTTTTCCCCAAGGACAGAAAAGGAGAAAGGCCTATGCAGGCAATATTCAGAAAGCTAGAGACGGGACAAGTTATCGGCTAAAGTGTTGCACTCACCATCCACGGGACACCTAGGCTGGCTCCATCTGCCCAGCAAAGCCTCCCTGCCGTGCCTGGATCTTTGGCTTCAGCAGCCTGCCTTCCCTGTTTGACTCCGCTCGCACTCTTGGACACCAAGGCCTCTGCGGCCTCACCGGCAATGGGATGCCGCCAGCTTCTGGCTCTACCCGGGCTTCCCCTAGGCATGCATGGGCGGCGCCAGCCATGGTCTAAAGGGCCAACAGTGGGAGACCTGCACCCGCCCCAGAAGATGACATCATCATCTTGGGCCTATTTAAGGCTCCTCCGGACCGTACCCAGATGGCTTGACAACAAGTCTCCTGCATTGCTTCCTCTCTGGATCCTACGCTGCTTCTGGAAGGACTTCGATTCCAGTACCTGACTGTTGTTCCAGTTCCTGGTTCCTTCTCCTCGCTCCTAGCACCTCCTCCCCTTGTATGGATCTCCTCAGCTTCTGGACCTCGGATCGGACTTCACCTTGCTTGCTGCCTGCCACTGGATCTCGGATCAGACTTCACCTTGCTTGCTGGCTGCCATTGGATCTCGGATCGGACTTCACCCTGCCCACTAGCCACCAGTCCTTGGTCTTTGGCCTGGCCTTCACCTTGCCTGCTAGCCACCTACCATTGGCCCTCGGACTGATCCTCACCGGGCCTGCTAGCCGCCTGCCATCGGACCTCGGTCAGGTCTTTACCTCACCTGCTAGCCGCCAGTACCCAGACCTTGGTCTGGCTCTTACCTTGCCAGTCAATCATCTGTCTTCAAACCTCGCTTCAGCTATGCCCTTGGACCCTCTGACCTTACGCCGGTGTATCTCTACAAGGGCCCACCTAAGACCAGCCGGCCCCGGTACCCAAGGGCTCAACCTGCATGGAATGTCATTCGCCTGCATACTCTCTTGTCCTCTCACTCCCACCCCTATACATACTCTTTTGTTCTCTTACTTCTGCCTCCTCACATACTCTGTTTTACTCTCTATACTCCCTTCCCCCACTTTCTCCTCTTCTCTCACTGCCTCCTTGGGCTCTACACAAGCTGGATTTGGAAGTGTGGGGGGTGGGGGGCAGCTATTTTGTTTTTGAATACAAGGACCACATCACAATTGGGGTCAGTAGCCTGATGATGCCCCTTACAGTATGATACCTGGTCATCTGCACCTTTTGTCTTATTTTCTTAGGGATAGATTTTTAAATATACATGCGTGCATCCATGTGTGCATGCTACCCAGCGCGAGCACATGGACGTGCAATTTTATAACATTGCGCGCATGTTATAAAATACGGGGTGGCGCGCACAAGGGGGATGGAATAATGCAATTTTCGCACGGCGACGCATCACAGCCTTCCCCAATTCCCTCCCAATCTGCTCCAATTAAGGAGGCTGTTTTAAGGGGTCAGGTTGGACAGGGGAAGAGGGAGTGGACTGGGAGGGAACTTACCTACCCCCCCTGCTCATTTTCCCTCCCTCTTCCCCTGTCCAACCCGACCCCTTAAAACAGCCTACCTTTTTTTTTTCTTTGTTTCAGAACTTACGCCAGCTCTTGAGCTGGCATAAGTTGTTCCCCGCCCCCCTGGACCATCCCTTTTGTGAGGCTTGGCTCTTGTGCATGTAACGGGGGTAACGTGAGTGGCCAGACCCCTTCTAAAATGCACGTGGCACGTGCATGGCCCAGCCACACGTAACCCCTGGATTTTACGCACGGGAGGGTTTTAAATTTTGGCCGTTAGTGTATAAACAGCATCAATTCATTCACTGTGCTCTGTTTTAGATAAAATTGACTGACTGGTCTGTAGAAACACTGCAACTACCCATTAGTGATCTGTTTTAATAAACGCCATCATGTCACTGACAAAGAGGTAAAGTGGTAATGGGAGAGGAAAAGGGAAGCCTCTTTCAGAGAAACTTTAAGTTAGCACAAACAGTAGTGGTGCTTGGTAATGAAGAGAGACATGGGATGAGGACCAGGAGGCCTTCTATCAAGCTCAGAAAGGATTTTTTTTAAAGGGATAAACCAGCGAGGAAGGCAGTGTTGACTGAGAAGGTGAACAGCAGCTGTTTGATCCCATATTCATAGTTAGTATGGTGCAGGGGCAGGAAAAGGCAGATTCAATGGAGGATTGCAACAGCCTGGAAGTTTGGTAGAAGAGGTTATCAAGCAAAACCAACACAACCTTGGTCTATTCTGACCAGTGTATGCAAAACCTAATGATTCAAATGAATCATATGAGGGATTTGAAAAATTAAATGAAGGGGCTGGAAGACTGTCAGCTGAGGGAGAGATTGAAGAACCTAGCTACTAGCCTGATATCCGATGAGCTACAGGCCATATGTGATCCTACCGGAGCCAAGATCAACCCCAGGAATAGCAGGTAGTCAAAATCATGAGAAATACCCCTAGTTTTGAACTTCCTGTGCCTCGCTCAACCCAAAAATACAGAAAGAGGATCCCACAAAAAAACAGATGTGTGAAGGCACTTTAAATTATTATAGGATCATTATTTTGCTATCAGTAGAGGGAAGATATTTGGCCATCTGTCAAATATTGGTATGTTCCATCATTTGCAAAAACAACCACTAGTGTTGGATTCAGGGGAGGCCAATACTAGCTTGGGGGCACCAACCTCCATTTAAAGCAGCAGGTGGAGCAGGAAAGCCATAGGAAAGGAGAATTCCACCTCCAAAACTGACTCCCCAGCTCCTTACAAGTGAAGTTGCAGGCCTGCAGACCCCAGCCCCAAATCAGTGGCAAGCCACTTAGAGAAGATGGTTTGGTGATATGCATCATTTTTCCATGGCAAGAAGCAGGCAGCACTAATAATGATGATGCAGATATGATTCATGTGGATGGTCAGCCAATGTAGGTGGTTGAAAACATGGGAATGAAGTAGCTGCTGCATGTCTTAACACTAAAATACAAAATTCCATCCAGGAAAATAGGTAGGTAGGTGATACCTATCCTGTACCCTCAATGCTGTGCTCAGGTGCAGGCACAACTAACCCAGGCAGAGGGGAGTAGCAGCATCCGTTTTACCAATGATATCTGGACAAGAAAGAATGCAAGACACATCTGTCTCTCCTTGACAGCACACTAATGGTGACTGGATGAGCAGGATCAGGCAGCAGACCTAGTGAGAGTGCATTAGCAGGATACAGGTGTTGTGTGTGCCACCCGCAGCCGGCCCATGTCCGGGCTCACTCACCTCCGACTGCCAGCTCCTGCTCCTGGTTTGACCTCCCTCACGGCAGTAGGCAGCCGTCTGTGCACCTGAGCTTCCTCTGCCAACCCCAGCTCCTCCACAGAGTCCTCAGTTCCTCGGCGGGCCTCCCCACATGGTCCACAGGGAGATGCCACCATCCAGCGCCACGCCACCCTCTAGGCGCGCGCACACCTCCCTGGTTTTTAATGAGGCCGCGGTGGGAATCCACCCTGCGGCCCCAGATGATGACATCACTGGGTCCCAGTATATAAGGCCGGGCCCAACCAGTGCTTCCTTTCCTTAGCAACAGGTCTCCACGTTCCTTGTGTGCTTGTTGCTTGTACCTGATCCTGCCTACGTTCCTGGTTCCTGACCCTGTCATCGTTCCTGGTTCCTGCTTCTGTACCCAGTCCTCACTTCTACGTCTCGGATTGACTTCTGGCTTGACCCCTGCTTTGCCTGACCACATCTCGGACTGACTTCTGGTTTGACCTCTGCTTTGCCTGACCATGTCTCAGATTGACTTCTGGTTTAACCCCTGCTTTGCCTGACCACGTCTCGGATTGACTCCTGGCTTGACTCTTGCTCATTTGACCGCCTGTCCTTGTCTGCTGCCTGTCCTTGTCTGCTGCCTGTCCTGACCACAGCCTGCTCACCGATGCCTCTACTGGTTCTAACCTGGATTTGGCTTCAGGTTTCGGCCTACTACTACTCGGGTGCCACCTGTCCTGCCTCCCGTACTACATTGGTGCCCGGGTCTCTGGATCTTTGCCTCGTCTGGACTCATCTTCTCTTCCTGCTACCACTGCTGGTCCCTGGCTGAATCCATCATCATACCTTGGGAGTCCTCGTACAGAGGCCCACCTAAGACCAGCCGGCCCCAGCACCCAAAGGCTCAACCCACGGGGAACGAGGGCTGGTATTGGCGAAGCTCCTGCTGGCCTCCATTGTTCAGCCAGCTCCTCCTTCCGATGGTGGGGAACCATAGGTCTTGCCCTGCAGGTAGTGTCAACCTCACCTCGGGCCAAGGGTCCACCTCCAGTGTAACAACTAGGGATGTGAATCGTTTTTTGACGATTTAAAATATCGTCCGATATATTTTAAATCGTCAAAAATCGTTAGAGCCGCGATACAATAACAATTCCCCCGATTTATCGTCAAAAAATCGTAAATCGGGGGAAGGGGGAGGGGAAGGGGGAGGGCGGGAAAACCGGCACACTAAAACAACCCTAAAACCCACCCCGACCCTTTAAAATAAATCCCCCACCCTCCCGAACCCCCCCCCCCCCAAATGCCTTAAATTACCTGGGGTCCAGAGGAAGGGTCCCGGTGTGATCTTTTATTCTCGGACCTCCGTGCATTGTAGAAATGGCGCCGGCGCTACCTTTGACATGTTATATGACAGGGCAAAGGTAGCGCCGGCGCCATTTTGTTTTTTTGTCCCCCGACGGCAGGAGCGTAGGAGATCGCTCCCGAACCCCCGCTGGACCCCCAGGGACTTTTGGCCAGCTTGGGGGGGCCTCCTGACCCCCACAAGACTTGCCAAAAGTCCAGCGGGGGTCCGGAACGATCTCCTACCGCAAATCTTTTTTCCGTACGGAAAAACAATTCGACTGCAGGAGGTCGTTCCGGACCCCCGCTGGACCCCCAGGGACTTTTGGCCAGCTTGGGGGGGCCTCCTGACCCCCACAAGACTTGCCAAAAATCCAGCGGGGGTCCGGAACGACCTCCTGCAGTCGAATCATTTTTCCGTACGGAAAAAAGATTTGCGGTAGGAGATCGTTCCGGACCCCCGCTGGACTTTTGGCAAGTCTTGTGGGGGTCAGGAGGGCCCCCCCAAGCTGGCCAATAGTCCCTGGGGGTCCAGCGGGGGTCCGGGAGCGATCTCCTATGCTCCTGCCGTCGGGGGACAAAAAAACAAAATGGCGTCGGTGCTACCTTTGCCCTGTCATATGACAGGTCAAAGGTAGCGCCGGCGCCATTTCTACAACGCACGGAGGTCCGAGAGTAAAAGATCACACCAGGACCCTTCCTCTGGACCCGAGGTAATTTAAGGCATTTTGGGGGGGGTTCGGGAGGGTGGGGGATTTATTTTAAAGGGTCGGGGTGGGTTTTAGGGTTGTTTTAGTGTGCCGGTTTTCCCGCCCTCCCCCACCACTGGACCCCAGGTAATTTAAGGCATTTTGGGGGGGGTTCGGGAGGGTGGGGGATTTATTTTAAAGGGTCGGGGTGGGTTTTAGGGATGTTTTAGGTTGTCGGTTTTCGATTTACATGATTTACACAATATTTAAAAAACCCAAACTGCGACGATCCGATTCCCTCCCCCTCCCAGCCGAAATCGATCGTTAAGACGATCGATCACACGATTCACATCTCTAGTAACAACAGGTAGGTTGTGCCACATTCCCAGGTGATGGATCTGAGCCATACCCCAGCCCATATCTTAGCAGCGATAAGAGGGTTGATGGAGGGTTGATGGAGGGTTTATGGATAGGCAAGCAATATATGACCATTATTGATTTTATGGTTATATAAAATCAATAATGGTCTAGACTTTATGGATCCACAGTGTTTATCCCAGGATTTCAAAGGGGCATGGGATAAACACTGTGGATCCATAAAGTCTAGAGGATGTGAATGAAGAGAAGAGGCAAGGGGTGGCTTGCTTGCGGGAATGATGGCTACTACCTGGAGATTAATATCCTTATTCAATAAACATAGACACAGTTAATGCGACTCCGATATTGCTCTATGCTTCAACGGCAAGAGGAAATGTGGAAAAAAGGATTTGCATCCACCAAAAAGCTGGGGAGTAGCTTGCTTGTTACGGCGGTTACTACCCCAAATCAAATAAGCCTGATACTTCACTTTCAATGCACATCCAGCATAGCTCTTTCCTTCAACGGCAGGGAAAATGAAGAAAAGATGATTTATATTCAGCATCAACCAACATGGAATGAATTACATAGTCTGGGTAAACAAATAAGCATGGGAGTAGCTGGCTTGTTACGGCAGTTACTACCCTAAATTAAATAAGCCTGATACTTCACTTTCAATGCACATCCAGCATAGCTCTCTCCTTCAACGGCAGGGAAAATGAAGAAAAGATGATTTATATTCAGCATCAACCAACAAGGAATGAATTACATAGTCTGGGTAAACAGATAAGCATAGGAGTAGCTGGCTTGTTACGGCGCTTACTACCTCCGAATCAATTAAGCCTGATACTTCACTTGCAATGCACATCCAACATAGCTCTCTGCTTCAACAGCAGAGGGAATGAAGAAAAGATGATTTATATCAGCATCAACCAACAAGGAATGAATTACATAGTCTGGGTAAACAAATAAGCATGGGTGTAGCTTGCTTTTTACGGTGGCTACTACCCCGAATCAATTAAGCATGATACTTGACTTGGAATAAGTATCCGGCGCAGCTCACTGCTTCAGCAACAGAGGGAATTAAGTAAAGAGGATTTTTATTCAGACAACCAACAATGGCTGAATTGCACATGCAGGGTAAACAAACGGGAGTAGCTTGCTTATTACGGCGGTTACTATCCCAAACCAATTAGCTAGATACTTCACTTGGATGCAGCTCCAGCACTGCTGTCTGCATCGATGGTGGGGGTGGAAGGGAGTTGGAACCAAAAAGTTACCAATAAGGGTCCTGACCTCAGCGGTCAGAGTAACAGATTATGAAAACAAATAGATGTGAAGGCTTGCTGGGCAGACTGGATGGGCCGTTTGGTCTTCTTCTGCCATCACTTCTATGTTTCTGTGTTTCTATGTAGATGTTGGCTGGAACATGACAGACCAGAGCTGTGTGCGATAGGGACTACTAGAGGATTTGATGCATTGCACATTTGCTGCACCTGGCAGTAAGAGACTCTCTGTGGCTGGAGGTCAAGGAATGTGGCTGCAGTGGTTGAATTCTAGGTAAAATGGTGCTTAAAAACTTCATAAACAAAATAGTATTTCATAACTAAAGCATGTACATATTTTATAAAATACTTGCCTCCAAGCATAACCTGAGGGTTATTATAAGGTTAGGATACTTTTATTTCCCATATAAAATAAATGCCTCTACTTTAATATAATAGGTGCTCAAACTAAGCCATTCCTTGCATTGAAAAAATGTGTGTACACTGAAACATGCGTGCATACCTTCAGGGTGGAGATATGTAGTATTTTGCAAACTCTACAACTCCTGCCACACAGCATATAAAATAGAAGTGTAACTTTCCCTGTACCCGCTTTTGCGAGCATGTGCTGACTTATGCACTCTATTGAAAATTACCTTTCTAAGCTTGTGAATCATTTCACTTGCACATATAAAAATTACTTTGTTATATGCCGAGTTAGTTATGATGTGCTGCTCCTCAAAGGCACTCTGCTGGGGTTTGCAATTTATTCATAGTATTGTGGACTAAAAATCAATGCAAGACAAAGTGACTTACCACACAGGCAGCAAGAATGGAAGCACAAAGAAGAAATACCTCTGCAGATTCCTTGAAGGAAGAAGCTATAAAAATCTAAAAGAGATTGATAAAACCTAGTTGAGACACAGATTTATTTCGGAGAAAAATAGGTTTTTCATTTCTCATAACCTAGAAGATACATGTTCTCTAGGTTCACGTATAATGTTATAAAGCAAAGCTATAACAGAATGCTGAAAGCTTTTTTACAGCTCATGGGATGACACTATTTTTTGGGGTGAGTGCCCTCTTTTGTACTTGCATACAAGATCATGTGAAATGATAAATCCACATGTATTTCTGGCCTTCTGAAATTTTGCTTTCCATTCACAAAGGCTACTTACATGTATATATGTAAATTTTACATGTATAAGCCCCACCTAACTTTGAAAATTCATTATTTAAAGTTAAATACTTCTTTTTCATTAGCAGAGTCCTAGTGAGATACGGAAGTAGAGATATGTCTGAAGCCAGTGGCTCCCAGTGTCTCTGTAGGTCCCATCCCCATGAATGAACTCCCTGTTTAAGAGTCCCAGCACCAACATGTGTTATACATTATGAATGTGCACTGTTGCTAATATTACCATGGTCAGTTTCTCATATTTAATAAAAACAGTGAATATGATTTTGTTTATTTTAATTTATACTCCACCTTTCCATTATCAGTGCAAGCTTGTGTCTTCTAATTGGGCCTATAGACCACAATATCATCCAAGTAGCCAGCTGAGTTACCTTGATGTGGGCAGAGCAGGTGGCCGACCAATCATTGAAATGTTGCAGGGATGCTGTGAATGCCAAAAGGTAGTATGGTGAACTGGAAAAGTCCACCTAGTGTCAAGAACACTGTCATCTCATTTGCCAAGGGTGTGAGAGTCACCTGGCAGTACCTTTTGGTAAGACTGAGGATAGAGATGAACTGGGCCAATCCCAGACACTCAGTCATTTCAACCCTTCATGGCATCATATAGGTGTCGAGTTTTGAGAACCCTGTGACCTTTTTAAAGTTGATACAGAACCTTATGCCCCCATATGGCTTCAGCACCAATACTAAGGGTGAGGACCAATCACTGTTAGACTCCTCTATTACCCTGAGCTGGAGCATCTCCTTCACTTTGGTCTCAATGATGTGGCACCTGGGCTTAGGAATCCGATAGGGTCGTTGGTGTACCACAACTCCAAGATATCACTCAAAACACATTTGTTTCAACTCGCATTTCAAACATCCACTCAAGAACAAGTTTAATGCTCATCCATCTATTTCCATATTTACCACATTCATCTCATTCCTTTTCCCTTTACCATTCCCATACTCTCCTCCTACTAGCTACATTCCATTTTTTCATAGCCCCCCCCCTCCCCCCCTCCCTTCCTTCCTTCCCCTGACATGAAATCCATGGCAACATATTTTTATTACTTTGTTTTTAAGTAATTAATTTGATTTATTTTTTAAGCTAATTTCTTAGCTATTGACTAATTTTTGTATATTTTAACTTATTTTTAATTTGACTTTTTTTGATTAATTTTTTTTGATTAATTTTATTTCCATTATGTAAACCGTTTTGACAAAAATCTCTTTTATAAAACGGTATATAAAATTTTTTAAATAAATAAAATAAATGTAATGAAGTCATGGTGCACTAGGTGGGAATGACCAGGCAGATTAAAGAAGATCACCTTGTTTTTCTCTAGTTTCTGCTTTAAGTTAACTGTGCACTGGACTGCTGCTCTCCAAAAGCAACTTGGATTTGTGGTACTTCAGATCCAACCTCTGGGCCAAACTCTTCTTTCTGTACCATTCTGCACCCCTGTGCCACCCATTTCTTCAGGAAGTTTACATGGAAGATTTGAGTATTTTTATGTTTATCTAGCTGAAATACTTTTGTAATTCACGGGCCCTGTTTCCTCCAAAACTTCATAGGGTCCTAGCCAACGGACTAACAGCTTGTTTTCTGATGATGGGAGGAGGACAAGAACACTTGGAAATGATCACCCTGGGAGATGATTATAAGCTTGAGCTTAAGAACTCTGAACCTTTTCCAGATATAGGTGGACCACCTCCTCAGCCTCCTGAGCCTTTTTCAGTCAATCTTACACTCAGAGCACATATTCTACTAGGTTCTGCCTGGGGTTCACGTTATCTTCATAGGTCTCATGAGCTATGTCCAAGATTCCACTTGATCTCCTTCCATATAGTAACTCAAATGGGGAAAACCCCATTGAGCTCGGTGGTACATCGTGGATTGCAAACAGCACATAGGGTAGTAATGTTTCCTACTTCTTACATTTTCTATTAACTAATTTTCTCAACATTTGTTTGAGCGTCTGATTGAAGCACTTGACCAGGCCATCAGTCTGCGGTTGATACACTGAGGTCCACAGAGTTTTTATCTTGAGCAAGGTGCAGAGTTGTTTCATGACCTTGGAAATAAAAGGGGTACCCTGATCCCCAGAATTCCCTTGGACAACACAAGTCATGAAAAATCCTCCATTAGGGCGGTCACCATCCTCGGGGTTCTCATATTCCTTAGAGGAACTGCTTCTGGATATCTAGTAACATAGTCTAGTATGACAAGAATGTATTTATTTTCTCAAGTCTATCTCTCTAGTGGCCCCACAAGATCCATGCCCACTCTTTCAAAAGGGGTCTCGATTATAGGCATTGATATGAGAGGTGCCACCTGTACTCCAGCAGGCTTTGTGAACTGGCAGGTAGGGCAGGACCGGCAATACAACTGGACCTGTTGATAAAGGCCTGGCCAATAGAATTGTGCCAGTATCTTTTCCTGGGTCTTTTCCTCACCCAGGTGACACCCCCCCCCTAGAAGGTGACTATGTACTATCTGCAAGACCTGCTGATGATAGGGTTTAGGTATTAGGAGCTGTTTTATCACTTCTACTTTCATACTTCCCTTTGTGACCCACAAAATAGGGAGGAACAGGGTCTGTAAGCTGCGCTGTTGGACTACCTATCCTTCTACCCATTGTATATGCTCTTGGGCCCACTTAAAAGAATCATCCTCCCTCTGAGCCTGCCTAAAGTTTCCCAGATCACCCTGTGGGTCCCACTACAAGAGGTCCAGTAGAACATTCTAGGTGGGTGGTTGTTCTTACTCAGACTCCGAACCCTTCTCCCTGGCTGCCTCTAGATTAGCAACATAGGTGTACTTGTCCTGTTGGCATTAGGAGTCTTAGAGTCTTTATGAAAAAGATCAAGGTCATCCAATTGAAAGAGCTCTGGAAACTCCAATTCTTCTTTGTTGGAGCTGGGTGAACCTATTATAAGCTGGTTCCAGAGATACTTGAACTTTGAACAGTCCTGTCCAATGATCACAGGGTAGGGCAGCCAGGAGAGTCCCTCTACCTCAACAATATTTTGACTGGCTGGGGTCTTCAGTCATGCCCGGCTTGTTGGATATTGTCGATGATCCCCTGAATGCATGCCAGGGTCACTACCTTGTTTTAGTCAATTTGGACTCACTTCACCAAGTTTCACTGAAGAAGGGTTTTCACACTCCCCATGTCTACTAAGGCTCATGAAAGTGGAAAATCCCTGGCTGAAGATGTCCACAAAGTTACAAAAGAGTGGGGTCACTGCATTAACATCCATCAGCTCCTCTCCTCTGTGTGGACAGAGTTGGGCAAAATAGCTTAAGAGTTAGCCAAAATAGCTAGTTGTTGGGGCCTCTGATTATTAGAACTCTGTCGACATCTCCCTGGATCGAATGGTGTCTCTGGGAACCTTGGTGTCACCGTCATGATCTGAGCATGGTAATAGGTCTCCGCCACTTCTAAGGCCTTCTCCAATGTAAGGTTTGGGTATCAGCAGACCCACTGCCACATCGACCATTCTAGGCTGTCCTGGAATTGCTCCAGCAGCACTGTTTAGACTACCTCCACCCCAGTCTTCTCTTCTGGGTATAGCCACTTCCAAGTGATGTCTTTTAGTCTGTGGAAGAGATTCCTGGGGTTTTCACCAGCCTGAAGAATTCCCCAGTATGCTTCCAGGGTGAGTCCTGCTCACCCAAGAATGGCTGCCTTGACTTCCTGGTAGGTGGTCCTCCCTTCCAGGTTAGCTGCTTCATAGGCTAGCCCCAGTAAGTAGATTCCCCAGATAGATATAGCCTATCTGTCCTCTGGTCAGGCTGCTACTCGTGCTGGGTGCTCAAAATTTTTCAAAAACTCATCTGGGTCTTCTCCAAGGGTCATCTTAAGGAGTGCTGTGGCACTGCAGGTGCACCAATTATGGCTGTTTGCACAGCTTGGGTGATTTGTGTTAGCACTGTTTGCTGTTGCCCTACCTGCTCTTGCAATCCCTGCTGTTGGTCAATTTTTGCTTGCAGGGTTTTTTTGTAATTCTTGCTGCCCTATAGTAAGTATATGGATTACCTGCTCCATCTCATCAGCCGAGTGATCTGCCTTCACACAATGTACCTCCCTAGGAATAGGAGAGCCGGACAAATTAAAAAAAAAGAAAAACAACTCTGCTAGCCTGTCCAGCTCTTACTCACTGCTTGAGCCCTGACTATACAGGTGGGATAGCCCCCTTGGCCTGTGGTACAAAAGCTAAATGAGTGGGAGGGAGGCCCCAGGAAAAAGAAAAACTCTGCAGTTATTGTTTTTTTCTTTTTCACCGTGGCTGTGGGCTCCTGTCTGTGCTTCCTGTTTAGGCAAGAAATCCCACTACTGCTACCATATGTTGTAACTTGAGCTGTAGCAGCTTGGGGATAGCCAGAGGAAAAACGGAGGCAGACTCTGATTGTTCCTTATGCAGTTTATTTACATTGAAACCACACAAAAGTGCAGTGCAGAGCAAAACAAAACAACTTAGGAAGCTCACCTTAGCTTTACGTATCTCAAAATTTAACAAAAGAAAATGCAAAGCAAAAATAAACACTTGGAGGCAGCTCATTTGACATCAGGTAAGTTCCCAACTTTAAGCTAGCAGCTTTTAACAACTTCACTCGCAACCTCAAATGTAGCAGATCTTCTAGTATGGTGGGACTGTCTTTCTTCCCTGGGGCCCATCTAACCATTTTAGGCCCTGAAGTCTTATTCTCTGGTGAAGGGCTCCTCCCTTCACTCAGGATTTACTTTGGGTCTCAATCAGCGGCGGATTCCCGATGAAGACCGGCCCGGGGATTCGCTGCCCAGGCCGGCCCAGGAGATACCACGTGGTCTGCCGAGCGCGGCTCTGTCACGGCCGCGCTCGGCAGACCACGTGACTAGCGCAACCGGCCCACAGGGGGATGCCCGATCCCCCGATAGGCCAATCTACCCCTGGTCTCAGTGTTAAGAAAGACTGGGTGAGAAAGCTGTGCCTGATCTTTTATGGTAGTCTGAGGGAGTTTTCTGTATACTCCCTCACACACACACACATCATCATGACATTCTCAGTGACCCCAGTCTGACTTAAACCTGTCACTGGACAACAATAGTTCACCGTACTATAATTTCAATGACCCCAGTCTAAATTAAACCTAATCCTGAACCATAACACAGTTTTTGGTAGCCTGTTGCTTTAAGACTCCTCGTGACTGCCCTTTAAATGTGTGATCAAATCTGTTTTTAAATAGAAAAACAACATATACAAATCCCATCCTTCATGGAAATTTCTCATCCACAAGTTGGAACTGGGAATTGCCAGCAGCTGTTTCTCTCTTCCCAGATATCCTGAAGTTTTATCATGCAGGTCTCACTCTATCTGTCCCTCTTTCTCTCTGCATTTGATGCTGCTGCTGATATTCTGAATGCTACAGCAGTTGTGGGTACATTAAGCGTGACCAAAATGATAAAGAGGATGGAACGGCTCCCCTATGAGGAAAGGCTAAAGAGGTTAAGGCTGTTCAGCTTGGAGAAGAAATGGCTGAGGGGGGATATGATAGAGGTATACACAATCATGAAAGGACTTGAACAGGTAAATGTGAATCGGTTATTTACTCTTTGAGATAATAAAGGACTAGAGGCACTCTGTGAAGTTAGTAAGTAGCTCATTTAAAACTAATCAGAGAAAATTCATTTTCACTCAATGCATAAATAAGCTGTGGAATTCATTGCCAGAGGATGTGGTTAAGGCAGTTAGTGTAGCTGGGTTTAAAAAAGGTTTGGATAAGTTCCTACAGCAGAAGTCCATAAACTGCTATTAATAAGGATTAGTAGCTAGGAATCTATTTAATGTTTGGGATTTTGCCAGGTACTTGTGACTTAGTTGGCTACTGTTGGACACAGGATACTGGGCTTGATGTACCCATGATCTGACCCAGTATGGCGTATCTTATGTTCTAGTCTTGTCATTAGTGCTGTGAATCTGTAATTCCACTTAAAGTAACTGGTTACTGCAGTTATGCACAGTTGTGTGTATAAGTGAATTGGGCCTTTTTGCAAAAAGAGAGAAAGAGAGAGACTAGCCATACTGCCCTCATACTAGGTAGGTATTTATATCTCTATAGGAGGCCCACCTAGTAACTCGAGGTGAGGTTTAGGTATTAGCTAGGTTGAGAGAACATTGCACAAATCTCATCTTTGTGTGAGTTTCCTCACTCCGAAGGTCATCAAATCTTCACAAGAGTGCACTATTCTGTTCGTACATCTCACCTTGAATGTGAAAGTGGCCCCTAACCCCTTCGCTAATACCTAAACCTCACCTCGTGCCCACTTTCTGATTTGCATCGCACCATGTGTTATGGTGCTTTCGCATGCGTTAAAGGTGCTTAACGCATGCGAAAATGCCATATAGCACTTTGATAAATGACCCCCTTGGTTAGTAAGTAAGTAAGAAGTAGGGTGGGAAGAAGGGAAAATTTAGTTTACCTTTGCCTTTCGTTAGTTACAGCTTATTAGTAACAGGTCTGCAATTTCATGTTTGAAATCTTTCAGGACTCTGAAATGGATACCATCCAGTCCTGATGATTTATTACTCTTTAGTTCGTTAATTTGATCTATTACATCCTCCATTATCACAGATTTGTTTTAGTTGCTCACAATCATCACCAAAAAGTAATTGTTCTGGTATGGGTATGTTCTCAACATCCTCCTCAGTAAAGACAGGCAAAGTTTTTGTTCAATTTTTCTCCTATTTCCTTGTCCTCCTTGAGCACTCTTTTTAGCCTTCAATCATTTAGCAACCTCACTGACTCTTTGCTTTTAATGAACTTGCAAAAGATTTTATTATTAGTTAGTGAAAGCTTGTCAAATTCTTTCTTGGCCTTAATATGGTTTAACATATAATTTGCTAGTTCTTATACTCATGCCGATTTTCTTCATTTGGGTCTACTTTACATTTTTTGAAAGATGCTCTTCTCGATTATCTGCCTCTTTCACCTCAAAATTAAACCATGCTGACAGTTGTTTGGTCTTTCCTTTACTTTTTTTTTAAATACATGGAATGTATTTAATCTAGGCTTCTAAAATGGTATTTTTTTAATAATGTGTACCGGTACATCTCATGTGAATTTGTAATTTTTGCTATAGGAATTGGGTTTGTTTTTTTTCCTCAGTAGGTGGTGTATTGGTATTCTAGGACCCAGTGTAATATTTACCCTTGCTTTTTCACAGGTAGGGTTATTGTTGTTTGAGTCCTTGGTGTTATTACTGTTATGTTACGATGGGATTGCAGTATAGATTTTGAGTGTCTTTTTTGCGGGGTTTTCTGTTAGTTCACAATGTGCCTGGCAGTGGAAGGTGTTGTCCTGCTGTTACTGTGAGGTGACACCAGAATTTGAAAATATCTTTTAGTATGATGAGCTGTAAGGGAAACCTCCAAGCTCCATTGTTTGGGGGAATTTCAGTGGATGCACAGAATTTCAGAACTGGAGGTGCAGGATTTATCTTGACATTCTGTCCCTTCCTATATATTCCAGACTTCACGCTCATAGCCATATAGAATTAGTTGAATGAGGCTATCAAATAATTTTATAGTGTGAAACTGGCCAGCTTTTTAAAATTTTGCAGAAGACCCTTTGGACTTTTTTATTAACACTTTTTTTAATAACCAATTTTAAAGCAGGATCCATGCTATAGAGGTGGGTGCGATGAAGAAATGTCATTTTGGCTCCCCCCCAAAAAACATTCTTCAGTCTAGATACGCCACTGATTTTCTGTGACCTTAAGGAGGGGATGCTGGAGAGGTACACAAATGCATTGGCTCCTGGGTGCCGGAGACCCTTGGTTCGCCACTGGGTGCAAGCCATATGGGGCCGCAAGCGGTGGCAAAGAGGAGTGGCGATTTGGCAGGCTGTGAGCAGTGCCCAACCTGCTCGTGACCCAGAAAACCACACAGTCGGCAGACGTGATCGAGAATGAGGTAGGAGTCGGGGCCGAGACCAGGGGGGTGGCAGCGTGACCCCGGGGGGGGGGCGCAAGGAAGAAGGCTCGCCTAGGACACCAAATCCCCTTGCACCGACCCTGGGCCTTTTCCATCTTTGCCATGAGCGTGATGGGCTGTACTTGCGGCTACTGGGGTCTGCTCCAACTACACTGCAAGCAGGATGGGCTCTGTTTGCAGCACACCAGGGCCTGCTCCAAATTCTGTGCAGAAAATGGAAATTCTGTACAGGAGGGGAATTGTGCGCAAATTCTGTGTTCCGCAGTAGCGCAGAGTTTCCCCGGGAGTCCATGGACATGTTGCTGGACTTTTTCTGGCAGAGAATTGCAGAGAACCCCAGGAATTTGTTGAGAAGAAGGAGGTCTTTCTCATTCATGCCAATTCAGATATTGTGGATCCTGGATCCGAATTAGCTGATCTGGTGCTGTTCATTGCCTGTGATGCCACATTTACATCTTGCAGTTCAGATTGTTAAAGAGGGTTCCACCATGACTGAGATCACTTTCCCACTCCTCCTTCCTTCCATCTTCTACTTCTCTCCTGTACCTCTTCATCCCTCCTGCATTTTTCCCCTCCTTTCCTCCACCATACCCACCTACTCATGCTCATTTCACTTACATTATCATGTCCTTTTACCACGCATGTACACACACACACATACATGCAATTTGCTCTTCATCCCAAAGACAAAACAAATAACAAGACAAAGACAAACCAAGTGACATTTTCACATACTCCAGTAGATAAAGAAAAAACAAAAGGAAGGCTAATAAAGGATTAGAAAAACAATAGATACACACTTAGACCTGGTATCTTCTCTCACTCTCACTCTAATCTAAGCACAAACATGTCCTCCATGCCTGGGTTCAGTTGTTCTCTATACCCTCCTTGCTGCACTGACAGCTAATGGCTATGAATGTGCCAACCTTTTATAGTTTTCTTGAAAGGGAGAGTGTTTTTTCTTATGACTATTTTGCAATTCTTATGCTCATAATATTATACAAAGATTATTATTTAATATTTTACTGTATAGTAAATAGTTACCACACCTTATTACACAGTAATGGAATTAAAATACCATGTTGTATCTTTAAATATCATTAATATCATACATAATATAAAATCAGTCCATAGTAATTTACAAATGTTAGCCAAACTTTAGTATATCTAATCTTAAACAATAAGAACAGAAATAAATGCTGCACTAATGCACTATGGAAACTATTTTTGAAAAACTGGATTTAAGATTTTAGAATGGCAAAAAACCGACTATACAAATGAATGGGATTGAATGCAGGAATAGTCATCTGAACTGCAGCAAACATATCTGAATCTATAGGCCCCAGAGGTAAAACAATGCCATGCATATATTTAGGTCTGTGGGTGGAGTTGACAGCATTAATGGAATGCCTAGGGTAGGCCATCCTCCTACTCAGTGCACATTTCTTTTGTACTGTAGCTGTGGTGCTTTTTTTTTGGCAACCCTGAATTCATGCTTTGCTATTCAGCAAATTCAATTATTTCCTGCGCTTCACCTTCTTTTGGCTTAAAATATGTTGAACGAAGCAAGCCCTCAGTCTGTCATGTTAACAACTAAACCAACTCAGTGGACACACAATAATAGCTACAAGAACTGAGGGTAAGGGCTTTGTTATGGGATTGTACCCCTGGTAGATTAGATGTATTCAATATACTTCTACATTTCATTCTAATCCCAGGATTTAGACTATTATTACTGTTCAACAATGGCACATTGCAGTACTAATCATGTCAGCGAACACCACAAGGAAACAATGGTGTCATACAAAACTGCATTAACTTGCAGAATCTGAGATGTCGTCTTAGGAAGCTTAGGAGAAGATGATAGCCTGAAAACAAATCTCCCTCATTAACCAGGTTTGTTTACCTCCTGAAAAACAGCAATTGCGCACATGGCATTTGCAGCTGTGTTGTGTGGATTCTAAATATCTGGTCCTTGAGGCTTTTGTCTATAAACCTCTCTGACGCAGTTTTTTCATTTTTCTTTTTCTGATAAGCTCTTAACAAAACATCGGGCAGCCTCCATGCCGTCAAACATTGACTTCTGCTGTATTTCTTCAACGACTTATTAATACCATTTTTCTCCCTGCCATTATATATGTAGAAAATGTGCTCAACTGTCAAATGTTTCTAAAAATAATCATTTTAGTAAGAATTCCTTACCAGTTTATCTTCGTTGCCTAGGTACTCTTGTTTAATAGGAAATCCAAATTGTTTGTTTATGCAATACACATTTTAGATGACAAAGTACAAGTAATGCCATCTAGTCTCATGTTCACAATATCTGTGGTTTTTCTGGATGCCAAGCAGATGTCTTTAAGAGCTAATTGGGCTGTAGAGTATTCATTCTCACAACCCTGCTTTCAGTTAAAAAATTGGGAGGATAACTTTCAAAAGCACATGGTGATGTATACGCATGTATATGGCTGTGCATAATTTTACCATTATATTTCATAACTTATACATATGATATACATGTTTTATAAAATATGCATGTCTTTATCCGTCAACATACGTGCATAACTAGACTTATGCATGAATGCATGCAATGTATTGAAAAAACATTTCAATGCTTTGAATGCTTATACTTTTCCTACTTATTTTTAAAATATATGAATGTATATTTTACGCATTAAAGAAAAGTAGGACTTACTTGCATATATTGGGATTTTCAAGGTAAGTCGGAAATCTTTAAAACATGCATTCATCAGGGAAATTACCAGCTTTACCAATTAGTCCATTAGTTCACCCAGTCCTTTTCCGCATCATCTCTAAGAAAGAGATGGGAATTATAATGCTAAATGAATTGGATGGATAGGCAGACTAGAGATAGGCCATATGGTCTTTTTCTGCCATCATGTTTCTAAGTTACTGTGTTTCATCAAGACCCTCTTGTTACTTTAACCTGAACGCTACCCTGTTCACCCAGACCTCCCACCTGACCAAGTGTACATCATAAATAATTTTAATATCACTTACTCCAGTTAATTGGCAGGTGTAAAAATCCATGAGTAATTTGGCAAACGCTCACATGTACATGTCTTTTAAAATAGCAACTTATGCCTGTATGTGTTGGCTCTGCCCTGGAATGCCATTGGACTCCCCATTTTTTACACACACATAGGTATACATGAAATTGAATGTATGCACATATTTTCAACTTTTATAAAATACAGAATACATGAGCAGAGGCTATTTATGCCTATATATGCTAATTTTTATGCATGTAAATTCTTGAAAATTTACCTGTTTTAGTAAGGACATGTAGGCAACTGTTTTTCATATAAGTACATTTTGTTAATTCATTTCTCAGAATTGTTTTACTTTTTTTTTTTTTTGTTTGTTTTCGTTAAATAGCGAGCACTGATTGCCAAAAAACAAAAAATGCACAAATTTGGGGGGCGCTATACCAGTGTGTATCAGGATGGGTGCTTAATTGTTGAGCTCCTTCATCCTCACTGTTTAAACCAGCCACTTACCACATTTTAGCACCAATTTCATCAGTACCTTTGCTGTGCTTGCTGTACCACCCTTCTGGATGAACATCAGAAAGAGAACAATGGACCTTAAACAATTTTCATTTAGTAAGCATGTTCCGGAACTATGCAGTAAGGCCTATGACCAGGATGTGAAGGGGATGGCTGACTGTGGCAGCAAAGATTCGGAGGCCATATCTGCCTTACCAGTGCTTGAGGGAGATCATCCTGACTTACCATCTCGATCAGAACTATGGGAGTGGTTCCTTGAGGTGAGGGCTGACATGCTTCAGCATAAATCGGACCTCCTTGCCTCCATTACGGAGATTAGGTAGGATTTAATGGTGATGGGACACCATGTGGATCAGATTGATACTCGAGTTGAGAGTCATAATGCGGCTCTGAATTCTCTAAGTGCACATAACAAGTTGCTAGTTGCTGAGACTGCTGTTCTAGCAGATAAGTTAGAAGATCTTGAGAATCGCTCGAGGTGAAGTAACATTCGAATCCTAGGTCTGCCGGAAATGGAAGAATATGCTGATTGGGTTGCCACAGCTAGCAAGATATGTGCTTTTATTCTGGCCAGTAAAATAGGTCCTACAGGTAATTCTCCCTGCTTTGAGCCACTCATTAAAATAGAGCGAGCCCAAAAGGCTCTGGGCCCTAAAAGTGATAATCTATCTAGGGACATAGTCCTTTTTTTGCATAGCTTTACTCAAAAGGATGACATTGTTGCAACAGCTCAGAAAAAAGCAGATTGGCACTGGAATGGTCATGAGATCACTATTTTCAATGATTTAGCACCATCTACACTCCAGAAGCATTTTGAGCTTCAGGAAGTTACCAATGCTCTGTGCCGTGAAGGAATCCACTATTGATGGGCTTTTCCCTTTGCTCTGCAGTTTCAATACAATGGGATCTCTTGCCAGATTAGGACCCTTTTCGAGGCAGCATTGATCTTTCAGCAAGGGGGGTTTGGCTTTGGTCTTCCCTATTCCATGCTCAGCCCCAGCTCCTGCAGTGTCTGACACGCTCCCAAGATGGCATCATGTAGGTCAAGGAGAGAGGTGATTGCGATGCCACTCTGCAGAGTCACAATCCGCTGTGTCAGATCATGGCTGATGAGCTAGTTGTATGCCTTGAACATTGCACTTCTCTCACTCCTATTGCCTATTGAAGGGTTTCTCTGGTGGGCATTGTGAAGTTATAGTTTCATGGTAACTGGTGCCTTTCTTCATGTTCTTCACTTTGTTCTATCATGAGGATGCTGTCTTTTAATGATTTTATTATTTGCTATTAACAGGAGGGATCGGATAGATGGGTGTTCATTTTGTTCAGCGGGTTAGCCCTTTAGGGGATAGGATTTGCTAATTGGGTTAGGCAGATCAGATGTTAATTGGGGGATTATGGGGTTTGGAGTTCCATTTTGTGGCTTGCCTAGGATGTAATCTCTTTGTTTCCTAGGTTCTGCTTTTTATTTTTGACTACGGATTTACTGGGTTCTTTATATTCATCCTTGATGCAATAATTTTCTTTGTGTCACCATGACGGTTAAAGTACTTTCCCTTAATGTTAAGGGTCTTAATTCTCCTCGAAAACGTCATCTTCTTTCCCAAGAATTAGTCTCCCAGAAAGTGACGATTGACTTCTTATAGGAGACTCATCTTCGGAAAACATATGAGTATTTATTGTCATTCAAAGAATACCCTCATAAATTCTTATCTGCCAGCACTAAAGACACGAAGTATTCAGGATTTGGCATACTTATTTCCTCTCAGCTGGATTTTGAGTTACTTTTTCAGGTACCAGACTCCCATGGTCATTATGTTCTCATAAAAATCCATTTAGGGACTGAAGTTTTCACTTCCTTGTTCGCACCTAACCAAGATCAAGGCTCTGTTCTACAGTCTCTCAGGGAGCTTTTGGACTCCCATGGAGAAGGCTATTTAATTGTGTGTGGAGATTTTAATTTCACTCTACACCCCAATCTGGATAATTCATGACCCACTAGCTCCTCCCCACTAGGGCTGAAGAAGCTTGTGGCCTCTGTATTGAACTGGAGCCTTGCAAATATATGGAGGCAGAGATTTCCCACTTCCCGCTCTTATACTTTTTATTCCTCTGCCCATGCCACTTATTTTTTGGTTGATAAAACTCTGGTGCCTTGGGTATCCTCTGTGAGGATTGGCTTTATTACTTGGTCAGATCTCACCCCTGTGTGGCTGGACCTACAACTTTGTGACTCAGACAGGGGGCAATGATATTGGCAAATGAATGACATATTACTTAAAGATAAAGCTTTTGTTACTCTCTTGGGGGATCATTTGAATTAATATTTTGAGCTAAATTCACAGTCATCCATTACCCAGGGGGTGGTTTGGGAATGTTCTAAGGCTGTGGCTAGAGGCTTACTTATTTCTAAGGTTATTGCATACAAGAGGGAGAGGGAACAGAAAAGGTCTTCCTTACTGGCTAAGTTAGAACTTTTAGCTGATCAGCACATGTGCACTCAGTCCAATACTGTATACCATCAGCTGTTAGGTGCCAGGTCCGAGCTGTAGCAGCTCAATGATGATCGGCTATCTCATCACTTGGACATAGTTAAACAAGTCTATTTTGAAGGGGGGAATTGCGGAGTGCTATTTAGCCCAGCAATTGAAGGCTCAGATTGCTCAAGGCACCATTACCAAAATTAAGGACTCACAGGGCAGGGTTCACATTATGGTGGATGAAAGTCGAGGATGTTTTACTGAGTTTTATGCCTCTCTTTATAGCAGGAATACAGCTATTAGTGATGCTGATTTTGATAGCTATCTTCAGTCTCTTTTTGCTGCCTTCACTTACCCTACTGCAGCAGAAATATCTTGATGGCCCAATCACCTCACAGAAAGTTCTGCAGGTTATAAAGATGCTCAAGCCTGGGTTTACTAGCGGGTACTATTGCAAGCTCTCTCACATTCTCGCTGCACCTTTCACTGGCATGTTTAACTTTATCCGAGCAGGGGCTTCCCTCCCAGAACATTCCAATGTGGCTGGGATTTCAGTTATAGCCAAACCAGGTAGCGACCCCTCTATCTGCAGGTCTTATAAGCCCATTTCATTAATTAACTTGGATCTGAAGATACTGGCTAGAGTGCTATCTTTGTAACTAAATAACTTCTTACCAGTGCTAGTTCACTCTGACCAGGTGGGCTTTGTCCCACAGCGTATGGCTGTAGACAATGTCCGTAAAATCATTAATCTCATGTGGTGGGTTGATCGGGGGCACATTTCTACTGTTTTGTTGTCCATTGATGCGGAGAAAGCTTTTGACCTGGCCCATTGGCCATTTTTGTTTAAAACTCTTCAGCGAATGAATTTTGGTCCTTTCTTTCTTCAATGGATACAGAAATTATATGAGCTTCCTAAGGCAAAAGTTAAAATAAATGGGGGTTATGGGACAGGCTTTGACATCTGCAGAGGGACCAGACAGGGATGTCCTCTTTCCCCATTGTTGTTTGCCTTGTTCCTGGAGCCTTTTGCTGTGAGGGTTCGAGCATCATCTCAGATTAAGGGGGTCTGCCTGGGTGAGCACCAATTTAAGTTGTTATTATTTGCGGATGATATCTTGTTTACCCTGACAAACCCATGCTCATCTCTAGAGGGTGTTGAACTTGAATTGGAGCGGTTTAGCAAAGTTTCTGGCTTCAAGGTGTCTGTCTGATTAGGAAGTTGCTTCTATTAAACAGCACTTCCCTTTTAGTTAGGCTAAAACGTCCCCTAAGTACTTAGGAGTTTACGTAGGTGCCGTACCTCAAACTTACTTAGTCTCAATTATACTTCTCTATTTAACGCTAGAGATAAAGACTTGGAGAAGTGGCGGAGAGGCACTTTTTTGTGGCTTGGCCGCATTGCCAGAGTCAAGATGAATGTTCTGCTACAGTTCTTATATTTTTTTACACTTTACCAATCTTTTTACTGACTGCTCTCTTTCAACTTTGGCAGAAAATATTTTTTTTTCACTTCATTTGGCGACGGTGCCCTCCAAGGGTAGCTTGCCATGTTCTTTTTCAGCCCAAGGTACCGGGTGGTCTTGGAGTCCCTAATCTTCCCTGGTACTTCACTGCCTCCCAGCTTAGAGTGCTCATACATTTAAATAGATCCACATCTAATAAACAGTGGGCGATTATAGAGCAGGTGATTATTGGTGTAATGCCGCCAGCTACTTTACCATGGCAACCTCGCTCGTCTTGGCGGCCACTGCAATGTATGCCTTTTGCCCTTCGTACCACATTATGGATTTGGGCACAGTGGAAAGTTAAATTGGTGGGAGATTGGTGCTATTTTTTATCATTTGTCCCTCTTTCATAATTCTCACTTCCCAGCTGAATTTCAGACTAATTTATATCATTCCTGGAAAGCTGCTGGGATTTTAACTATAGGTCATTTATTAAGGCAGGGCAGTTTACTAGACAAGGATTCACTGGCGGAGACTTACTCTCTGGGGTGGGTAGATTTTTTACTCAGCTGCAGCACTTTATAGGTTCTCTATAGCAATTCTTCACTCTGAGAGGCTAGTAAGTCTGAGTTTGAAAATGTCTGTACTCAAGCTGATACTATTCAGAATACTGTGTTTCCAAAACGTATATGCTCCTTAACGGTCTGGAGATGGAACCTTTCTTACATATTAAGAAGTGGGAAGTGGACTTACGTCAGACTTGTAACCCAAGGGGCTGGGGAATTGTTTACACCAGTGTTAGTAAGTGTTCTATCTTGGCCCAACTGCAAGAGAATTTTTTTAAGCTATTATATTGTTGGTATCTTACCCCAGACAGATTGCACAGATTATATCCCACTCAAGCAGATTTGTGCTGGGTGTAAATGTGGTCTGAAGGGGACCTTCTTTCACATTTGATGGCGGTGCAACAGAATTGTTCCCTTTTGGAAGGAGGTCAGTGTGTGGCTGAGTACTGTGCTAGGTGTGGATCTTACTTTTGAAGCTGGGTCTGTTTTCTTACACATGCCAGTTCCTGGGCTGAGTAAACACCAACACCGTTTCTGTTTCCAGGTCTTTATTGCAGCACATGCTAGAAACTAGAAGGCCTCCCTTCCATAAGGTCTTGAATAAGTTACATGCTTATTGCCGATTAGCTTCCCTAAGCACAGAGTGAAATAATGGCTTCCTTCCATGAAGTTTGGAAACCATTTCTTAAATTAGCTACATAGGTTTAGGTTGTCACTCTTTGATGGGCCAGCCTTTCCATCTGTGAAGCCTAGTAGGCTACTGTCTCTGTTATGTCAGCTCTAATTGTTTCTATACTTAGTGTCTATGTTTGACTTTGTTATATGAACGCTGTCACTGTTAGTGATTGTTGGAGATTGTGCTTGTGATTTTTAGTTCAGTGGTTTTGGCGAAGCTGTTTACTATATTGCTGTGAACTCCTTGGGGAGGGTGGGGAGTTGAATGGGATGCAGTGATGGAACCATTGTATTTTGTTCAGTGTTCCTTTTAAGATACATGCCTGTACTTGTTTCTAGGGGTGTGCATTCGTTTTGAACTTAAATGTAAAACGCAACTTTTTTTTTTTTATAACTTAAAAAAGTGATGAGGCGAAAACGATCGGATTTCCAACTTATTCAACATAGCTATGTTGAATAAGTTGGAAATCGCGATTGTTGATCCTAAATAAAAATTTAAACCCCTCACCCTCCTTAATCCCCCCCCCCAAGACTTACCAAAACTCCCTGGTGGTACAGCAGGGAGTCAGGACGCCATTTCTGAACTCCTTTGCGAGGAGCACGTGACGTCGGCGTCACGTCGAAGTGACGCGGCGTCACGTGATTCCCCGCGCGATTGCTCCAGGACCCTCGTTGCACCCAAAAGGAACTTTTGGGTGCAACGAGGGTCCCTGACCCCCCCAAGCTGGCCAAAAGTTCCTTTTGGGTGCAACGAGGGTCCCGGAGCGATCGTGCGGGAAATCACGTGACGCCGCGTCACTCTGACGTGATGCCGACGTCACGTGCTCCTCGCAAAGGAGTTCAGAAATGGCGTCCTGACTCCCTGCTGTACCACCAGGGAGTTTTGGTAAGTCTTGGGGGGGGGGGATTAAGGAGGGTGAGGGGTTTAAATTTTTATTTGCACGTATGGACATAGACTCAACTTATGGAATTCTCCATATGTCCATATTGACGGCAAATGGGACCCCCTTTCGACTTATGGACTTATGAAATAAACTTTTGCTCTGCACATCCCTACTTGTTTCTATCACTGTTTGTTTTTTTAATAATTAATTTAAATTATTAATTTTAAAAAAAAAATTGGTAGTACAGGCTCCCAGTGCTATCTTTAGCCTGGCTTTCTCCTCCAGCCTGGGTGTGAGGTGCAGCTGCTAGAAGAATCTGGCTAACAGCACCAATGGTCACCCCACTCTTTTTGTCACCATGTGCTTCACAGAAAGGTTCCAGATCAATGATAAGCAGCATAACATCACCACTGGCCATGTCAGCCTGCTGCATTTTGTTGTGCTTTAACTACCGTATTTTTGTTAAATGCATTGTAAGTTGCTATTTATTTATTTTATTTAACATTTTTATATACCGAAATTCTTGTAGCAATGTTACATATCATTTCGGTTTACATTATAACATTAACATGCATGTAAGAATGCGGTTACATCGAACAGGGAAATAAACTTGGAACAAGGAACTTGGGAATAAATTGCAACGAATAAATAATGTAGTGCTATGAACATATTTTAATGATGTGTCTAATTAATTTGAAATAATAAATAAAATGTTTATGACTTTAAAAAAATGCACAAAGTTTTTCATTTTTAAAATGTTTTTTGTTTATTTGAAATTAAATGAAAACGGGTTCATTCATTCTGATTTACGCTTTTTGTTTCAAAGAAATGCACATTCCTAATATTTAGTACAGATAATAACATTAATACCAATGTTGTATCATTGACTAAACCTGCTCCCTTTTTTTCCAGTTTTTGCTTTCATTTGCAATGTTTGTGTTCATGTGGATGTGTTGTAATATTGAAGCTCATGTTTTAATTGCTATATACCACCTTGAGCTTTTATAGGAAGGAAGGAATAAATTAAAAATAAATTTAACATTAACAGCACAGACCAGTTTTCTGTTCCTCAAAATCTGATTTCTTTCATTTTTTTTGCTGTTCTTGGTGTATAGCTGTTTCCAAATGTCAAAAAAATAATTCTTTATATGCTGTCAAAAGCCCATTAAAGTTACCACTGCAATCATAGAACCCTAAGGCTTAGAAATGACATGTTAAAAATTAAACCTTTTTCCTTAAATTCACGTCTTTTCTCAATTTTGAACATAATGCATACAGTGCTCTGCACAAGGTTATTTATAGCTAGTGTCAAAGAAGTGAATTGAAGCAACTGAAAATGTTATTTTTCTCCTTCAGTACAAGACTTTATCCATATAGATCTGTTTGGTGATCTTTGGCCTAGCAAATAATCTGCTTCACTTTATTATAGCATACCAAGACACCCCTCCCCCCACCCCACAAAAAAAAGTGTTTCGCAATATATACAGGTATCTCAAAATGAAGAGGTAGGACTATGCTTGCACAATTTTGTGTTCTGTGTGCACACGTGCCAAATGTAAACCCAGACTGGTAGCTAACGAAGGCCACAAAATGATGATAAACAATCTAAAAGAGGCAGTTTCAAATATACCACTACAACAGAAGGTTTAGAAATGTTGAGGTCAATTTCAGCAGAGAACCTAAGTAGGTAGGTACCTACATACCTGCGGGTAACTAATATTTACCCTGGATTTTCAGACAGCTGCTGTGTGAACTGCGCTGTTCTGAAAATCTAGTAAAAAAAAAAATGTATGTACATTTTTGGAAAGTACACACAAATCATTTGTGTATGTATCTATTTTCTATGCATGCCCTCTTTTATCAGTTCCTGTGCACATAGAACACATGGAAAGCATGGCCTCACCAAGCTGCAAATCTAATTCTGACTAGTGAGACCTGCTGCTCCTGGCACAGATGTTCCTGCCAGAGGATGGCCATCTATTTCCATCACCTGCTGGCTGGCTCTCCTTTGGTACTATAACTAGTAGACATGTGCATTCGTTTATAACGAATTAGGCAATTTCAACAAAATTGCCTAATTCATTGTGGTTTGGGGGGACCTGAACCATGAAACGGATTTTCCCCGAGCTTCGGGGAAAATTCATTTTTCAGGTTAGTGCGGGGGGAGGGGCACATTTATTTTAAAAAAACCACCCCAACCCTTCAATTTTACTTTCTTACACCCCCCCCCCCCCACCACCACCATCCCGATCCCTCCCCAAGACTTACTAAAAGTCGCTGGTGGTCCAGTGGGGTCCCGCGAGCGATCTCTCCCTCCATGCCGTCTGGCTGTCGGGCCTGCTATGACTCAAAATGGCGCCGATAGCCTTGCCCTTACGATATCACGGGGCTACCGGTGCCATTGGTCAGCCCCTGTCACATGCTCCTATCATGTGACAGGGGCTGACCTGTCACATGATAGGAACAGGCCTTCACCTGACGCTAGGCTGAGGCCACGGCCTTGGGCCTGTGTCAGTATTGTGTCCCCAGTGTTGGGCCTGAGCCTGGGCTGAGGCCCCGGCATTGGAACCCAAGACCCGGCCTCTGGGCCGGGCCCTGGAGTCAGGCCTGGGTCCAGGCCCTAGCCTAGGCTGAGGCCCAGGTGTTGGGGCCCTGCCTTGGGTCAGGCCCTAACATCGAGACTGGGTTCAGCCTGAGGGCCAGGCATTAAGACCTGATACCTGAACTGGGCCCCAGGATTGGGTCTGGGCCCAAGCTCTGGCCTAGACCAAGGCCCAGGCATTGGGGGCCAGGCCCCAGTGTCAGGTCAGAGTCCAGGGTGAGACACAGGCATTGGAACTGAGTCAGGATACAGCATTGGATTAGGTAGGTGGAGGTGAGGGAGAGGAGGGAGATTTCATGAGCCTGGGCCTTTGCCCGTTTCTTGGCCAAGGACCCGGTATCAGGCCAGGGCTTGAGCTGAGACCCTGGCGTTGCTCCTGGGCATAGGCCGCAGCCCCTTGGTCGGTCTGCGTCCTATGCCTAGGACGAGATGCTGGAGTCATGCTTGGGCCTAGGCTTGAGCCCCTGCTTTGGGTCTAGGCCTATTCCTTAGGCCAGATCCTAAGCCTGAAGTTAGGATCTGGCCTAAGAAATAGGCCTAGATCCAAAGGGTTTTAAAGATGTGAATGTTTCTTTCAGTCACTCTATGATTTGTAATGCTGCTATTTGGACAGAGTTTGAATTAGTTTCCTCTATAGAAATTTCAAATGTAATTTTACAGCTGAATAATACCATTTGTCCCATTTTGAATATTTCAACAGTTACTTTCAGAGAAATTTTTACTCTTCTGAAAGTTTCTATTACACACATTGTGAATGCTTCATTGTCTGTGGGTATATTACCTAAGACATTGAAATCGGCGGTGGTGAAACCTTTAATAAAAAAGGCAAATTTAGATAGTGGTAATTTGATTAACTATAGGCCCATTTCTTCTCTTCCTATATTAGCGAAAGTGATTGAAGGTTTTGTTATTAAACAACTGACTGACTTCATGGAAACTAATGAGATCTTAAGTCCGCATCAATTTGGATTTCGTCGTGGTTTTAGCACAGAATTACTTCTTATCTCACTTGTTGACTCTCTTAAAAGGCATTTTGATAGAGGCGATCAGTTTTTGCAGGTGTCTCTCGATATCACTTCTGCATTTGATTCTATTGACCATCAGATTTTGTTGTCTCGTTTGGAGGAATACGGTTTAAGAGTTATCTTTCAGATCGGTTTCAAACGGTTAGATTTAATTTTCAATCGTCATCCCCTCAATTGTTAAAGGCTGGGGTCCACAAGGCTCTGCCTTATCAGCTATGTTGTTTAATATTTATTTGGCCCCCATTGCAAAATTGTTGACCATTATTACTGATGGATTTAAAATTTATGTGGACGACATTCAGTTCTATATTAAGGTACAACAGTCATGGCAGGATACTTCTGATACACTGCAGTTGTGTATAGACTCCATTAAGTGCTGGCTAAAACAAAATAAACTTATGCTGAATACCAACAAGACTAATATCTTACTGATTCACCGTCCTCGTTGTACACCCTCCCATGATTCAATTTGTATTGATGACATCTCATTTCCTATAGATAAACCCATCAGGAGTTTAGGAGTCTTACTTGATTCTACTGTCTTTTCGTCCTCATATCAGATCTCTTATTAAAAGTGGATTTTTCAAGCTCCATCTTATTGCAGGGTTAAGGCAATTACTGTATGATCGAGATTTCTTGTTTGTAACTCGTGCTATCATTTTTCCGCACATAGACTATTGTAATAGTCTGTTTATTGGTCTTCCAAAAGTCACATTACAGTCAATACAATTATTACTCAATTCAGCTGCGCGTCTTGTATCCCATTCTAAATGTCATAATCATATCTCTCCAGTTCTGTGCAGTCTTAATTGGTTACCAGTAACTGAACGGTTTCGGGCCGGGGCGTTCCTGGGGTGTGGCCGCGCCCTCCGGAACCGCCCCCGGGTCGGGTCTCGGTGCGCCAGCAGCCCGCTGGCGCGCGTGGATTTACGTCTCCCTCCGGGAGGCGTAAATCCATGGATAAAGGTAGGGGGGGATTTAGATAGGGCCGGGGCTGGGTTAGGTAGAGGAAGGGTGGGGAAGGTGAGGGGAGGGTGAAAGAGTGTTCCCTCCGAGCCGCTCCGATTTCAGAGCGGCCTCGGAGGGAACGGAGGCAGGCTGCGCGGCTCGGCGCGCGCCGGCTGCCCAAAATCGGCAGCCTTGCGCGCGCCGATCCAGGATTTTATAAGATACGCGCGTATCTTATAAAATCCAGCGCCTGCTGCGCAAACAAAAGTACGCGATCGCGCAGTTTTTAAAAATCTACCCCTAAGTCTTCAAGACACACTACAACTACATTGTAGTTAGCGGAAGAGAATTCGGTGAAAGGGAGACAATATCTCTTTTTATTTTGGTAAAGTTAAGTTAGTAGGTAGAGTTCTGAAATGTTGTGGTCAAGTGTAGATGCTCCTGTCTATACTTGCCAGCTACGCTAACCAGCTTCAGGACACAAGCATCTAAAGCTTCACAGCATTGTGTTATCAAAACCACCAATAGTCCCCTATCTTCAGTTTTTGAGAAGGAAGAGCTAAGTGTGTTCATACATACATACTGGACTATAGACAGAAAAGAAAATTGACATTTGAACAAACATACATGAGAGTAGAACAGAAAAATAAATAGAAGAGACACATATAAGAAAATGAGATATAAACATATAGACAGGAAAAAATAGGAACATTTAAGGAATAACATTTGGAAAAGTACTTATCTTTAAGTGAAGTTCATTTCTGATTTTTACAGCTACGTCTGAAAGATAAAAATTAACACAAAAATTCAATTCTTAATAGTAAAGTACAGGTAAAAAATACTATTATAGTAAAATAAAAGAACAGTTTATGAGAAAATACTTATCTGATATTAATATTTTATTTGTAAGGAAAACTGTTTTCTATATCTTGATATATCTGAAAAGATTAAAATATACAGCTCTATGTAAATGCTTTATGCTGAAACAGTTTGATTTCATTGAAAATAACACTGTTGCCATAATTGTTCAAAAGAAATTTAACTTTTAATATTACTACCTCATATAACTTACTGCCAGCTTAGAAAACTATTGAAATGACATTCTATTTTTACTTAAAGAATCTTTTTCTTTTAATTGTTTTTTATTCATTTGGTGGATTTACCTAGTATTGACTTTAACAACTAGTGAACTATCTTATATAAAATCATTATTTGGGAACTCTACAATCTGAAACACTCGACTATCCATGAGACTGTGCTAGAGAATAGTTCCATTACCAGGCTTGGAAATCCTCATTGATTGGCTGAGGCTGGATCAGATTTATCTTCCCCCTTTAACAGAACAGTAGTTGGTATTGGAATGGAGCCAGAATATGTTAACCAACTTTTATTATGTACACAAGCTCTACTTACATGGGATCTACACAGCCAGAAACGTAAAAGATAAGAACAAGAGCCAGGAGAGTGTCTCTCATAGAACCTCAACATTCCATACAATTAGAGCACTCTCATCTGTATGTAAACCATCAGTTGCATGAGCTACCCACAATTTTGTTCAGGCTTCTGTAGGCCCCCACGCTCAGCTGATGGCTCTAAAGGTTGTATATCTGTCTCAGTCTTTGATAAGCCAAGAGTATCATCCCCCCTTGGTCATGACTCTGGTAGGGTGAGCATATTCAGAGCTAAAGGAGGAATAGGTACCTCTGGGATGACAGTGTGCTCAGCATTAGGAATTTCCTTAGTCTCATGAGGCACTCCAGTGTTTGAGGATGAGCAGCCCCTCAGTTAATCAATTTGATAATAACAGATCTGTCCATCAGTAGTTTGGAGCTTGCATAACAGAGGTCCAGTAATCTTGATGCTAGAAGCAGGGATTCATTTGTTCCAGTTCCATGTCCTCTAGCAAACAGAGGATCTTGTAGTGTAAATAAACACAAGGTAGATGAGTCCAGGGAAGGTGCAAGCTCCTGTTCCTGCTTGAGTTCTAATTCAGTTGTGAGTTCAGGATTGAGATGGTCTAAGCATGTTTTCAGGCAACATTCCATAAACAGTTTTGCCAGGCTGTCCCCATAATTGGACAAGGCATGACATGTTACAAGATGAGGAATAGGGGACTTTACAAGTTGACCATCCCCCCAACGCACACACTTAATTCAGGATATGGGCCAGCCGCCAGGACAGGGTCCTTTGCTGTCAGTTTATCCATCTAGTCAGCCTGGAGGATGGCATCAAGAAGAGTTTCTAGAATCAAAACTTCAACCAGAGGCGGAACAACAAAGGATTGTACTCATAGTGGCAGGCAGCTCAAGGCATCAGCATGGGCAATTACTTTACCTGGCTTATACATCAATATATTGTCATAGGCACTCACTCAGCATGATGCTCCAATGCCGCATCTGTGGTAACAAGACAAGGGATCTAGGCTTGTATTTGAAGAATATGCCCAACAGAGGCTTATAGTCAGTACGGATTTCAAAAGCTCAGATTAGGTGAAGCCAGCAGATATTAACCAACTTTTATTAGGCATGCTGGCACCCTGGGAGTTGCACAAGAATCAAAGGAATGTCTAGCACAGAGTCTGAACATTCCACACAAGTAAAGCACCCTCGGCTACATACATAACAGAATTACACATGCATATGAAAGATTCATGAATGCACAGTAACTATAGTTAAAGCCTTGATGATTGGCACTGCTGCCCACAAGTTTCAAACTTGTGCTACTTCCTTGCCTAACCTTTTAGACTGTTTTTAATTTAAATAATTTATAACTTTTGAGGTAAATTATTGCTTTTAGCGAATCAGCTATTACTATTTTTTAGCCTTTTCATACAGTAAGTATATTACATTGATCAAATTTGCTCCATCAAACACTTATCAACAGTCAGAACAGTACAAATTAAATAACTTCATACAACTTCCTCCCTGCCTGTGCGATATTTTATTCCTGCATGTGGGGCTTCCTTTAACTTTAAGTACAAAATGTGACCTTAGACACGCTCTGCCGAGATGTATTCTGCAACAGTACGGTAAAATTGTCCCATCCTAAAGTGTTTTCAAATTAATTGCCTAGAACTGCGTACGGTATTATTGCATGCACAATAATGAGTTCTTGCATAAGTGTTTTAACATTTTGATAAAATATATGCTGAGTTATGCACATGGAAGCTGAATTAAATTGGCAATAACTATACACCCTAGTAATTTTCCTGTGAATATACAGCACACTAGCAGCTTTTTTTTATAAGTATCTTGCCATTAAAAAAAAAATGCTGATAGCATCCAAAATAGTAACTATTATCAAGTCAGTCACAGCCATCCATGGGTGACAATTCAGAATTTAAAGTAACACATCAGAACAATTTCAAGGGCTCAAAAGCACTTTCATTCACTTCTGCCCTAGAAGCACGCGACTGCGCACATTTTCTAAAGGGCCTGGCCACGCATGTAACCACCAATACACGCACAAATGCCGGGCCTCTCAGAAGGGGTGGGCCAGGGGGCAGGGTCTGGACAGGGAGGGGTGGGCCGGGGACAGACCCAGACAGCGCCATTCGACGCCTTGGAATCTACTGCTGCTCCAGAGGAACAGCAAGATAAAAAATTTAAAAAAATGTAAGAATTAGGAAGGGGATAGGGGTCGGGGAGGAGAGGAGAGGAGAGACAAGGGGAAGCGGTAGGAAGGGTAGGGTTAGGCATAGGAAAGTTCCCTCCCAGTCTGCTTCTTAATTGGAGCTGCACCTACTACATCAGTTGAAACCTTTACTAACTTTCAAGGACTTCTGAACTGTTTTAAAAACTTTAATTTTCTCATACTTAGAATACTGTAACTCCCTATTACTCAGCCTTCCTGCAGGTCCATTAAAACAATTACAGTTATTACAAAATGCCTCACCAATACTTTTTTTTAGGAACAAGGAAATTTGATCACATCACACCATCGCTAATATCACTAAACTGGCTGCCAGTACAATCCAGAATCTATTATAAAGTATTAATACTAATATTTAAAATCATCCACTCCAGTAACCCCAGTCTGATAGGTGTGACACTACAACCATAGACACCACAGTGTACACATTGGGCCGGATTTTAAAAGGGGTACGCGCGTAACCCTTCTAAAACGGCCCTGTGCACACGAGCCTATATTGCATAGGCTTCCGTTGCTCGCAAAGCCCCGGGACGCTCATAAGTCCCGGGGCTTTCTTGGGGTGGGCGTGTTGGGGGGCGTGACGCGATCAGCGTGTCATCCAGTGGCGTGTCGGGGGAGTGATGAGGTCGGCGCGTCATCCGAGGGTGGTGCCGCGGGCGTGGTTTCGGCCCGGGGGTATTCCGGGAATGTGGCCGTGGCCTCCGGACCAGAACATGGCGCCGGGCAGCTGGCCCGTGCGCGCAAAGTTACGCCTGCTTCGAGCAGGCATAACTTCTGCGACAAAGGTAGGGGGGTTTAGATAGGGCTGGGGAGGTGGGTTAGGTAGGGGAAGGGAGGGGAAGGTGGGGGGTGGCGGAAGGAAAGTTCCCTCCGAGGCCGCTCCGATTTTGGAGTGGCCTCGGAGGGAACCGGCAGCGCGCGCAGGGCTCGGCGCGCACAAGTTGCACAAATGTGCACCCCCTTGATTCACTATGGCGGCCAGTCCTGGTAGGGACCTGGAGGCAGGAGACTCCGCCAAGTCCATGGCCTTGGCAACCTGTTGTACTCGGGGGAGGACCCTTGTCCTGGGACAGTGAAGGAACGTCTCCTGAAAGGGAACAGGAGGTAACTGCTACCAGGGGGCGGAGCACTGGAGGAGACAGAGGCTGTGAAGAGCTTCACCACTGGAAGCCCGAGGTCCCCCCGGGAGGAGCCTGTAGGGACCCCGGCCGCTTGGACATAGGTGGGCCTCGCAGGTTTCCTGAGAGAATGACAGTCCGGCGTGCCCACGAACACAGGGGGAGTGCGATCGGGTTCGAAGTTGGAGGCTGGTTGAAACAAGGAGAACCAGAACAGAGTTGGTGATGACAAGGCGAGGAACAGAGTCAGAATCTGGAACGAGGTCAGGCAGGCAAAGGTCAAGGTCCAGAGGTCAGTCCGAGGAACAGCAGAGCAAGGGTCAGACGAGGTCAAAGGCAGGCTGAAGTCTTGAGGCAGGCAGTAGACAGGCAGGCAGGTCAGGAACAAGATGAGGTCTCTGAGGCAGGCGGCAGACAGGCAGGCAGGTCAGGAGCAAGCTGAGGTCAGTACCAGTAACACAGTCCGAGGGTACTACCTGGGTAGACAGACAGACGAACACAGGAACAAGCAGGACGCAGGAACTAGGATGCAGGAACAAGTCAGGAACAGAACTGGAACAGAAGGATCCTGGAATGAGACTAGGAACAGGCAAGAGCAGGAACAAATGCAGAGGCAATCTTAGAACAAACCGACCCGATTGCCAAGGCAAGGAAGCATAGACAGGAACTTCCTTATATCGAGGGATCAATCAGGGCGCGCCGCAGAGCTAAGACCCTCCCTTGGCCCTACATGAGTCTGGACGGTCCGCGCGCATGTGCGTAGGGGCGTGGATAACATGGCAGAGGACGACGAGGTTCGGTGTGAGGGCTGGCGAGCAGTGGAAGACCCGGCGACCGCCGCCGCAGAACGCTGGGGCCTGGCAGGGCTTGCAACTATTGCGAGGGAGGTTGTACTGGGACCCGCTGTGGAACCATGAAGGTGAGCAGGCCTATTTTCCTAATAGGAGGTGTATTTGTATTTTAGGGCCTGATAAAATATTTGCAGTGTTGCCTTTTCATAGGTAAGGTTGCTACTGTTTATGTGCTGGCATTTATTGCTGTTTTGATATGGGAGGTTTACTATATTGTAGTTGTAACTCAGTTTAGTCATGGCTTTCTGAGGGCAAGGTCCACATCGAATATATTTTACAATAGATCTAATTCTATATGGGTTCCAAGTATCTTTTTTGCAGGGTTTTCTGTTTGATACCACAGTAATACATGTAAATATAATATAAGTGTTGTTGTGATATTTTTACCTCAGACTATGAATGTCCTTTTTCAAGTAAAATCTGTTATCATAAATGCACAATTTTTTATTGCGTGTGGTGAGGGCTGAGAAGAAGGGGGCACAAGGCTGTAAAGTTCCCTAGGGCACCTAATACCCTTGCACCGACCTGGAGAATGTGCCCCACGTACAGACCCCACCTTTCACCCATCTCCTACGTATCCAGGGGTCAAATGCTGAGGAAATGTGGGAGGTAGGTCGCAGGATTTCTGGGTGTGTGGCAGTGTTGCCAGCTTCCTAGAAATAAATATTATCACTGACACTCTATCTGCCATTCCTCTGGGAACTCTGACCCCTGCTTTCCCACTTCTGTAACATTTCAAATCACCAAAAGTGCCAGACTCCAAGGTGACCCCCGCCCCTTCTTGGCTTTCTCAATGATTTGACCCGTGACATGCCTTTGGGGGGGGGGGGGGGGGGGAGGAAGCACCATCTCATCCCTCATCTCAGGCATCAAATTGCCTTGAGCTGCCCCTGACAGCAACACCTCTGGTAGCAGTCCATGTTCCACCCTCAAAATTATTCTTCAAGATCTTGACTCTGGCGATGACCTCACCCAGGGTGGTTCTTGAGGGAATGAAATCCAGCTAACCATGATGCTCTGAGGGTGATCCACACCTACCTCAGTTTCCAATGCCAAATCATGAAGGGCTATATCCATTGCTCCACCAACCTCAGCATTAAATAAGTAGAATTCCACTTGTTACCTACATGCTGAATGAGTCTGTGCAGAGGTGCCCCCACTGCTTCTTGCTTCTCACAGAGCTGCTGCCCTCCCTTCTCGGTCTGGTAAAAATGCTCCACTATTTTTCTGCACCTCTCAATCAGTTTTTGCATGTCCTCAAGACCTTTATTGTCAGATGCAGCAAGCATGTACAGCAATATCCCCTCATAGCTCTCATCATTTGCTGACTTTTTCATGTTTGCCTCAATGACTGTCATGAAAAAAGCAGGAGCAACAGTCCTTCAGTCTGCTCTAGCTGCCAACCCCTCCATCCCTTCGGAAGAGACTCCCCTTTCCCCAAAAGGTTCTCCAGTTCCTAACAAAACTGAATCCCTCTTCCTTGCACCATCGTCTCATCCACGCATTGAGACTCCGGAGCTCTGATAATATCTAAGCCGTCTATTACTTCTATTTAGATTCCTTTATTTCTCCTTGATTTCTGATTCCACCCCCCCCCACACACACACACACACACACACACACTTTTGACAATTATTAAGGGAGAGAATAGATTCTTATATATAATTGTGTTAATTGTTCATTGTTTATTTTCTTGTGTCTCTCTCACTGTTATTGTTCAAAGGTTTATTCTTTGTATAATTGAAAATTTCAATAAAGAAAAAGTAAAAAAGAAAAGAAAAGGAACATTCATTTTCTTGGTATAGATGCAGCTCCTGGAGGAGCATGGCCCAGTAAAACCTTCAAACTACTCTGTACAAGCTGACAATATGGAGTCTCTCTTGCAAGGACATTTGGGATGCTTAATAGGGATGTACATTCATTAGAAACAAAATAGGGAATGACAATGACATTTCCTTTTTCATTTCATTTTGTTCTCAAAACAAAATGATTGAACATCCGATGAAGTTTTGTTGGTTTTCACGTTTTGTTTTGAAAACCACCCAAAAAAGTCACTGGTCGGGCCAACTCCAAGGCTCGGGGCTGGAGACTCATGAAAGGAAGAGGCCAAGGAGCAAAGCAATGGCTTTAGTCTACACTTGAGTGCGAAGCTGTTGCCTCGGCCTAGGCCTAGGCCTGAGGCCTGGGACTCACCTAGGCATAGGCCGAGGCTGATTTAGGGGCCACAGCCTTCACCTGAGTGCAATGACAGGAACTTGGCCTAGGCCCTGGCCCGATGACAGTGCATCAGCTAAGACCCAAGTAAAGGCCCAGACCTCAAAATTTTTTATAGGGGCCTGGAAACTTCCATGCCCCCAGTTTACCATGTATATCAGGAATCCAATGCTGTGGTCCAGGTGCAGGCTCAAAACCAGGGCCTAACCTGGAGACCAGGTCCCAATGCCTGGGCCTGGGCCTAGACCAAGGCCTGACCCTGGCCCAAAACCAGAGCTTGATCAAGAAGACAGGTCCTGGTGCCTGGGCCTCAGCCTAGACTAAGGCTTAGGCCCTGTTCTGAGGCCAGAGTTTGGCTCAGAGGCATGGCCCCGATGTCAGGGCCTTGGCCTAGGCCCCTGCATTGGGGGTTGGGGAGGATTCTGGCTTCTGGCATTTTTATGAGTGGGAGGGATGAGTGGTGAGACAGGAGGCATCGAGAGGCCCCATTTCTTTTTTAAATTTGTTTTTGGGTTGTTTTTTTTAATATTTATTGCATTTTTGTAAACTAAAAAAAATGAAATAAACCTTAAACAAAATGAAATTTATGAAGAAAAGCACCCCAATATCGAAATTAAAAAACAAAACAAATTTTTTTCCCAGCACATTCCTGATACGTAACATCTTTCTTTGAATAAAGACTATTCTTAGAGAGGAGTGCAAACAAAGAACCTTCTCTGCACAGTAGAACAAGGACAACAAAAAACAGTTTTCTGGCAAACAGACTGGGCTAATCATACCCTCCTATCAGAGATTGAGGACGTATCTAGAGATGTTTGCCACAATCTTATCCTCAATCTCTCTCTTGTTGATACCTGACTATTTTAAAAAAAATATTGGATGATCTGAACAAACTGAACTGTTGATCTTGAAGCTAATTGATTTGTATTAATGAACTAAGAAAAACAAATGAATCCCTTTATAAGGGAAAAGAATAAAGAACTCGGGAGGGAGGAAGAAAACCCAGACAAGAAGAACCACATATAGTAACTGAAGCAGACCAACATCTCCCCTGCAATTCCTCGCCTCCAGGGCTGAGCAATCCTGGTTTCCCTCATGCAGCTGGGATTGTTAACATGTGTTAACATGGCTTAGAGGGTACATTTATAACTCCCTGCATAGAGGTGCATGGTTTAATGTAGTTTGTTATGCTTTCTGACTTGTGCTGTTTGTTATTGCATGCTTAATTGATTTTATTATGTGTGTATATTGTACTCTGCCAAGATTTGTGGATAGGCAGAATATAAATATGCTAAATAAATAAATAAATAAAATTGCCCTCCCGATCTTATGCGAAATTTTATAATTGTAGAAACCCAGCTGAGTGCAGGACATCAGAAGCAGTGAGTTCAGATAACTACATTTCCAGTCACCTAAGAGAGAGCTCTTAAGCACAGACTGCATCTAGGAGGTTTGGCCATCTAAATTATTAGCTGTGGGTAGTTAGAGAATCATTTAACTTTTAAAGTGCATATTTCAGGTTAATTTGATATGCTAGTGCCTTGCTGTTTTCATAAGAAAAGAGAATTTTCCTTTTTGTGGTAATTGCTGAACATGTAATCATTTTTAACATCTGACAGTCATTAAAATTGTGCTGATAAATTAATTGTGATAGAACTGAGAAAACCCCTAGTAAAATAACTATTATCTAAAGAAAATGGAATAGTGGTATTCTCTGAGAGACTCACGTCAATTAGAAAAAGTATCTTTTATATAAATTATTAAATGCATATTTCCCTGTACTTCTCTGTTCAACTTTCCGTGTCTTGATGTGGCATTTAGTTTGACCAATATAAAATTTAATGCATGAACACTTAATAACCTAAATCCGGGGACATCTATCCTGTTCTGCTCTCCATGTCCTTCAGGAATGCAGGAGGTGGTTGTTAAAAAAAAGCAATATTTTGATCACGGTGCTGACATTATCATATGCTTTGAGGATCCCCCATAAAAGCGGCAGCCTAGCGGTGAACACTGGGGACATATTTTCTGTTCTGCTGCCTGCATTTTCTGGGAGTGTAGGAGGTGGTTGTTGAAGGAGGCACTCTTTTGGTTGCAGCGTTGATATCATCATCTGCACCGGAGATCTCCTATAAAAGCGGCGGCCTAACGGTGAACATTTGGGACATCTGAGCTGTTCTACTGCTCCTGTCTTCTGGGAGTGCAGGAGGTGGTCATTGGAGGAGGCACTCTTTTGGACACGGCATATACATCACCATCTGCATCGAGGATCCCCCTTAAGAGCAGTGGCCTAGCACTGACCCCTAAGGGGGTCATCCCTTCAGACAATTTTGCCTGTAGGGCATAAAAAGGAAAAAAAAAAGGGGAAAATTGCTCCTTCCCCAATGGTGTCTATCCTAGTAAGGGGCACCATGGACTCACATGATTTTCCTTTACATTCTTCTCAACCTGTTTGATTATCAGAGTCCTGTGAGACCGCCTTAAGTCCAGATTCTCACCCCCCACCAAAATTAACTCAGTGTCATTCAGTAGAGGTTGGAGACAGAAGTTCCAATGTTGGTTTTGGTCCACTAGTAGAAATTTCAGGAACCTTGCCATGTGGAATAATTGGCAATCTATATTCTTTGTGAGTGTCTTCTTCCAGGACTCCTATGAATGAGGAACAAGTTGTCTTGCAATCTATCTTTGACACAGAAGTCTGGGCTATTAACTTGGTTTCTATTCCTGTTTCTGCTGTCATAATTAAGATACCTGGTAGTAATGATATTGGAGAATGCTTTTCTGAAGATTCAGAATAGGATTTGTGTCGACCAAAAAAATGTGTAAATATGGTCTAGATTATATAGTTATTAATGCAATGTCCTAGAATATGTATTTGTTATGGTTCTAACCTAGAATGTGAATGCTGCCACACAGTGGGGTAGATTTTAAAAAACAGTGCGTGTGCGTACTTTTGTTCGCGTACCAGGCGCGAACAAAAGTATGCCGGATTTTATAAGATACGCGCGTAGCTGCGCGTATCTTATAAAATCTGGGGTCGGCGCGTGCAAGGGGATGCACATTTGTGCAACTTGCGCGCGCCAAGCCCTGCGTGCGCTGCCCGTTCCCTCCGAGGCCGCTCCGAAATCGGAGTCGCCTCAGAGCGGCCTCAGAGGGAACTTTCCTTCCACCCCCCTGCACCTTCCCCTCCCTTCCCCTACCTAACCCACCCGCCGGCCCTATCTAAACCCCCCCATACCTTTATCGCACAATTTACACCTGCTCATGGCCCACTGCCGCGCCATCACCCGACCCGGGGGCTGGTCCGGAGGCCTCGGTCACACCCCCTGGAACGCCCCTGGGCCGGCACCACACCCCCGGAACGTCCCGAACGTCGTGCCGCCCCCCGACACGCCCCCCTAGCAAAGCCCCGGGACTTACGCGCATCCCGGGGCTTGCGCGCGCCGCCGAGCCTATGCAAAATAGGCTCGGCGCGCGCAGGGTTTTTTTTTAAGGGTTTCCTTTATATTTCTATTTCTATTTCCTTTATGGATATATGGAGGGCTGTAACTCACCTGGAATCTACTATAACCCAATCAGTTATGTGCATATATCTCTGAGGCCTCTTAAAACATTTCTGATTTAGATTCAAGAAATGAGAATATGGAATGTAAATTTTCATCTCATTTGGTAGCTATTAATTTTGTAGTCTAATGCTGCAGTTGAAATTAAGGATAATTAGAACTTGCATTTTAATCAGGAACTTCTTTGAGAACAAGATGAGATTTAAAAATCTTTGCTTCTTGCATTTTCCACAGCCACGACTTTTTGTCAGGAATTAAGTTATTTAAAGAATATATGGTAGAGATGTTGCAATTTTCCTCATAGAAAAATTTTCTTAATTTTTAAATCCCATTATTAGGGTTATTTATCATTTTGTGATAGGCCGTTATCACGTGTGTTATGGCATTAACACACGCGATAACACTAATGCATGTGATAAACAGCACATCACAAAATGTGTATGCAAATTTCAAGTGTATTTTTTTTTTCAGCTCGGAACAGCCGAAAAACAAAACTGTCTGCACCTCGGGAAACGGAATTTCCCGTGAGTCCACGATACCGAAACCGGAAATGATTCCGGCACCCGATTCACATCTCTACTTTGTGATGAGGGTGTTACTTAAACATTTGACTACCTTACTTTCACATGGGTGTTTCACTTTTACTGCTATTTGAGAAGTACATCATTTCTATAGGTGTAGCTCTCCTGGGTCGAGGAACATGTGGGGGTGCCATCACATTTATGACAGGATGTCATCCACATGTGAGCACTAGAATGTGCTCTGCTGGGGATGGCTCGCAGGCAATACTGTGCTAGATAGGCCACTAAGTGTAATGCCACACATGCCTCTTTTACTGTCACTATCAGGCAGAACACATGGTAGCAGCAACATGTTTTTCATGTAATGTTTACTTTCACAACTGTATTTCAAGTACAGTGTTCTGGAGCTTTGTCAATACGAATCCAGAGTAGCCATACATGGTTTATGCAACATGGCGAGCTACGCAGCCAAGCAGAGAAAAAAAAAGGGCTAGCAAGGAAAGGAGCAGCTAACAGGCTGCAGGCTGCCCTCCGGCCTCCCCTGCAAGGGGAAGTGGTAGGTAAAGCCTAACAGGCAAAGTGTCTTTGTATAAGGTTTTGCCGAATCTGGCTGCCACTCAGCGTAGTCTGCTGTGCTCATGCATGGACACATGGGGGATCCTGGGGGAAATCCAGACGTAGGTCCATTGGTACTCCATGTTGTAGAGCCAGATTATGAAATACACAGCACAGCAACACAATCTTTGCAACTTTGGATGGGGTATACTTTAAAGCTCCACCTGTCTTGTCCAAACAGCAAAAACAACTTTTCAGAAGGCCAAAGGTGCGTTCTATGACAAAGCAAGTAGCACATAAGGCCTTGTTTGTACCTCGTCTCTGCCAGCATATTGGGAATGGCCACGGGGGTGAGAAGCCAGGTCCTGCAACTGTACCCTGAATCTCCTTTGGCAATGACAGAAGAAACATATGTATGATAGCATTATCACTTGCAGATGTGAGTGGAAAACCACAGCATCCAGTAAGACTGTATAAGGTAGCCTGTACCTTTTCTGAGCTTCAAAGGGTGATTAGCGTGGCCAAAATGACTTTCACATTTTTGTTGGCCACTATATGTGCAGGCTAGCTGTAGGCATAAGGAGCTCATCTCTTCATGATTACTAAATCAGATGCGGCTATTGGAAGTATTGCATGACAGACCCTCCCAACCCAGCAAAGGCTACTGGTGTGTAGCTGGCTGCCAACCTTTAAGAGCTATGTAAGAGGAGACACACCTGTGTTAGCAGCAAAATCTGTACCTCATGCTATGCATGCAAATGTCTGCAGCATCTCCGCAGTCTATCCTCCATAGAAACCCATTAGTGAGCCCACACAGAGGGAATATTGCAGGCCCCCAACATGCACATGTACCAGTGTGTCAGGCTGTACAGAAACAATGTGCAACAATCTCTCTGATGTGTCAGTGACAGGCCGCATGTGATGGTGCTGTACTGGTGTTGTGAATGGGTCAAGCTTCAGATTCACCAGTGACATTGTAAGGGCTCCCAAGGGGAGGATAGGAATGGGGCCTACTCCTCCCTCAAAACGTGCAAAGTGTATAGCGGTTCCTCACTTAGCAACCTTTAGGTCCCGGGCATTGTTTACCCTCACTCATTTTGCCGGCCTGAGAAACATGGGGACAAAAATGCATGGCCTAGGCCAATGGCCTGCATATGTTCCTGCACAAGGCACTTGACATGCCACTGATCATGTCCTCCCCCACAGTCTACCACCATTTATGTGCCAATAGGCATATACACATAGGCAGACATGGAACTGACAAAGGAAAGTGTGTCTTATCTACGAGCCAACCATCACCATACATGCCGGCCTCAAAATTGTCAAACAGCCCCGATTGCTTAAGTGTAAAGGAATCATGCGCGGCTCCCGGGGGCCTGACCACCATGTCCAGGATGTGCATTCCAGTGACGCAGACCACTAGGATGTTGAGGGAGTAGAAGAGCTTTCTGTTGCAGTACGTCTCCTCCCTCTGACAGGGTGGAATGATGGCCACGTGAGTGTAGTCGATAGCTCCAACAACATTGGGAAAGTGTGCAAAGGCATAGAAACCTCTCTTCAAGTCCATCACGTCTTCCCAGACACGAGGAAATGTTATGTAGTGATTAATGCAGTCAGTGACTTCTTCGATGACCTGGTCGAGTCAGCGTGAGAAAGTGGTTTGGGACATTCCCCCCGCAAATCCTACTGTAGTTTGAAAGGAGCCACTTGCTGTGAAATGGATGGTGGGAGACCTTTGGGTGACCAGATCCAGATCCTCTCGGATGTCTTCATATAATTCCTGGATTGCCCGAGAGCTGAGGTGATAACTGCTAACCACAAAGTCCTCTGATATGCCCAGCAAGGAGCTGCATGGGGGAAAGATACGCTACCTGTAACTTCATCATTGCTCCCCACTTCTTCACAGGCCACTTCACCTGCTGATGGACTGCTCCATGTTGCGCCATATTTGCCCCCTTTGCGACCTTGGATGTCTTGGCTGCCTGGTTGCCAAACAGCTGAGGATAGTTCTGCAGGACCCCTGTGATCACCAGGTTGTTCTCTTGCATGTTGAAATTTATGGCCCTTAGACGAGGACGTAGTGCTGCCTGGCTGCCTGAAGGGGGTGCCATTTCCTCTTCTGGAGAAATGTATTCCCTTTCCTCACTCTCTGTCCCTCTTCCCGCCTTCACCTGCCTCACCAACTCCCTTCCCTTCTGCCCTCTTTGTCTATCCCTACCCTGCCCTACTCCTCCCCCAAAACTCACCTGACCAAACTCTTCCCCCTCCCGCACCCTCCTATCCTTTCCATGCTGCCTCTCTCTACTCCTGCACCTGTCCCTGCTCCTACTCTGACTCCTTCCCCTGCCATTCCTGCCCGCATCCTCCCTCTCCCTCTCTGGCCCCCTCCCCCTCCTATCCTGACGCCTCTTCTCTCCTCTCTCTCCATGCCTCTCATGCTCCATCCTCTCCACAACCTCCAAGCACACCTCCTTCATACACATACCTCCTCAGCCTCAGCACAAACAACCATACCTCCTCACCATCTCCACTCCTCACCACCTCCCCACTCCTCCTCACCACCTCCACACAAAAAATAGACTGACAAACTGGGCTAACAAACAAAAACTTTCACTCCAACAAAGATGACAAAAGACAAAGGGAAAGGGAAACAGAGGACAACAGCAAACAAGACAACACAATTAGTAATCACTATAAATCTCCAGGAACCCACCAACAAAACCTACCTCCTCTAACCAATTCCTGACACACCCTCAAAGAGGCATGTGCAAGAAGACAGTATTTATAGTGAACCAAAAAATAACACTGCGCGTAATGACTCAATGCATTGTGCGATGAGGCAACATGCCGCATGAAGCCGCAATGCCACATGCAGTATTTAACTATGCGATGCAGCAGGTCAGCAATTTGAATATACATGCCCCTTTTTTATCGCAGGCACTATTCATGCGAAATTTAAGGCAAAATCATGAATCTAGGTCTACATTCATGATGTTAGAAAGATACTTAATTTGCAGGAAGGTTCTCTTGTTACACATTCAAAAGTGACTCCTGCTCTTATACAGACCAGGGCATCCTCACACAGTAGAGAATATCTTACCCAGCAATTAAGGATCAGATTGCAGTACAATTTTAGGGGCAAGTCTTTGATGGTCCTGTGTCCTGGACAGCAACATTTTATAAGGGGGCGTTGGCTTGTACAGTCAACTCTGTGGCAATGCAATGCATATTGAGTATTTGTGAACTGAAAATTCAGCAGGAATGGGGTATGCAGATGAGCGTGTGGTCACCCCATGGGTAATAAGAAAGTTTAATTGACATATTTGTTTACATTCAGTGATTGAATTGTTGTAAAAACAACTGACCTATGCTGAGGCCATATACATTCAATAAAAATCTTTAATAGGTCAAGTGGAAAAGGGGGAGGATTAGAGGTTGGGAATGGAGGAAGTAAGCAACAAATAGGCTGAGGCAGGAGGTGAATTGCATGTATTACAATTGAGATATGCAAACATGGCACATAAGGTAGAACACTGTTTTCATAGTTAAGATATCTAGTAGTAAGATGACAAAGATACGGGCTTCAAGGAAAGAGTTGACTGAAGAGCCAGGTTTTCTTTTTTTTTCCTTAAAAATATAAAGGCTGAAATCTTGTTCAGGCTTTTCAGAGAATAGAATAGTAATTTAATTTCCATTGCACAATAGAATATTGAAGAGGAGCACAGAATAAATAATTAATGACTACTTCCCAGATGCTCTTGAAGGTCTGACTATATTGTATAGAAAAAATACAAAATTAGAGCCAGACTAGAAAGGAAAACTTGATAATAAGTATAATACAGTTTTCCCCCACCCAATTAAAACTATTCTACAACCCAAGAGATAGAAACCTACTATTACTTGCCTGTTGCGGGCATTTAATTCTTACGTAGGCATGGTTCTCCTTTTGAGCTCCCCAGGGATTCATGTATACCTAGGGAATTAATCAAATCTGAGAGTAAAATACAGAGGAAGACATGGCATAAATTTTAAAAAAGATGAAACAGAGACATTTCTATATTTTTATTACCTTTTGTTTCATTTTTGGAGGTTTGGGTTTTTTTCTTTTACTTTTCATTTTTTCAAAATCAGTCCCCAAAATCTGTTTTCATACATTTTGGTAGTTGTGGGTATCTAGGCAGTATTGAGATTTATTTTTTGTTTTATTGTATATGTTGTATTAATATGTTTATTGTTTTGTATTTTCTTTGTACTAATTATGAATATTTTATTGGAAACCATTTAATAATTGATAGGTTGTATACAAATTTATAATTAAATAAAATTAATAAATTGGGAATTATTAGAAAGGGAATAGTGAATAAAACGGAAAATGTCACAATGCCTCTGCATCGCTCCATGGTGAGACCGCACCTTGAATACTGTGTACAATTCTGGTCGCTGCATCTCAAAAAACATATAATTGCGATGGAGAAGGTACAGAGAATGGCAACCAAAATGATAAATGGAATGGAACAGCTCCCCTATGAGGAAAAACTAAAGAGGTTAGGACTTTTCAGGTGGAGGGGGGGATATGATAGAGGTGTTTAAAATCATGAGAGGTCTAGAACGGGTAGATGTGAATCGGTTATTTACTTTTTCAGATATTAGAAAGACTAGGGGGCACTCCAGGAAGTTAGCATGTGGCACATTTAAATACTTTTACTTTGTGCAGTACCTGGATGTCATAATTTGATATGGCATAATGTAGCTCACCAAATTAATTCTTGTGGGGTTGGGGCGGGGTGGAGGGGGATTGGGTTGGGGGGCATATCTTGGTACCTGAAACTTGTTGGTGGTTAGTTCTGGGGAGGGCTCAGGAACTCGCCCTTCTCAATGTTGTATTATTAGTGGTTATCAAAAATCAATAAAAAACATTTAAACATAAAACTAATCAGAGAAAGTTCTTTTTCACTCAACGCACAATTAAACTCTGGAATTTGTTGCCAGAGGATGTAGTTAGTGAAGTTAGTATAGCTGTGTTTAAAAAAGGATTGGATACGTTCTTGGAGGAGAAGTCCATTACCTGCTATTAATTAAGTTGACTTAGAGAATAGCCACTGCTAGTAGTAGCAACGGTAACAGGGAATAGACTTAGTTTTTGGGTACTTGCCAGGTTCTTATGGCCTGGATTGGCCACTGTTGGAAACAGGATGCTGGCCGGGCTTGATAGACCCTTGGTTTAACCCAGCATGGCATGTTCTTATGTTCTTAAACATTCTCAGTATCCCACCAATTTTTTAAGATAATTCTAGAAATGATTTATAATTTATTGTAATTAAATGTATCTTATACACAGGGAACCAAACTTTCAAAACTATCTGTGTACACCATGGGCCGGATTTTAAAAGGGTTACGTGCATAAGTTATGCGCGTAACCCTTTTAAAAGCCCCCTGCGCGCGCAAGCCCCGGGACACGCGTAAGTCCTGGGGCTTTGCAAGAGGGGCGTGTCGGGGGGGTGCCGGGTGGGTGGCACAAATTTCGGGGCAGGGCGGGAGACGTGTCGGGGGCGTGATGCCGGCCCGGGGGAGTGGTCGAGGCCTCCGGACCAGCCCCTGGGTCGGGTGATGGTGCGCCAGCAGCCCGCTGGCGCGCGCAGAGTTACACCTGCTTCAGGCAGGCGTAACTCTGCCGACAACGGTAGGGGGGGGGTTAGATAGGGCCGGGGGGTGGGTTAGGTAGAGGAAGGGAGGGGAAGGTGCTGGGGGGTGGAGAGAAAGTTCTCTCCGAGGCCTCTCCGATTTCGGAGCGGCATCGGAGGGAATGGGCAGCTCGCGTAGGGCTCGGCGCGCGCAAGGTGCACAAATGTGCACCCCCTTGCCCGCGCTGACCCCAGATTTTATAAGATACGTGCAGCTGCGCGCGTATCTTATAAAATCCGGCATACTTTTGTTCGCGACTGGTGCGCAAACAAAAGTACGCGTGCGCGTAAGTTTATAAAATCTACCCCCGAGTGAACATCTAAGTGGGCCCATGGAGATTCATACAAGTATTTTATAAACTGTGCAGTATTTTACACCATTATCAGATGTAAAAATGTCCTGACTAGTTTGGTAATATGTGCATGTACACCTCTTCCAAAATAGCAATTTGTGCCCTACTTCAACTGTGCACATACTCTCAAAATGTATAAAATTGCATATACGTGTATACATGCTACTTGCTCTTGTTTGTATTTTTACATATGAAACATCTTTGATATTGATAATTCACTCCTAACCGGGTCAATTTTAAATAGCCTGCATACGGAAGTCTCAAAAATGTGCATAAGTTATACCAATTTTCTAAGTGGATGTATGCACATAAGTCTGCTGTAAAAATTATCCAAAATAACGTGAACAAACCCTCACAAAGATATACCTGCTTTTGCAGGTGTAGACTAAAAGCCACCAGATGGCACAGTGGTACTGAAAGAGTAAAGACTATTCTAAATATTGGACTTAACTTTTACCAGTAAGTTTTTAGCAGGCTGAGGTCAGCTAAAGTTCAAAAGGATTTCTAAGGGGTTGCTGTATTTTAACATTGACAGATTTCTAGAGAGGCTTGCTCACAGGAACGTTACAGAGAGGATAAGGGGTGTGAAGCTTATTAAGAGGATTGAAAGGGTAGCCCAGCGCAGACGTGGGAATGTTTCATTAGGGGGTATAAAACACTGCTCCCCACAAAGAGCTAGTTAGACACTAGAGATGAAAAGAGACAAAGATGGAGATTTAGTAGCTGCTTCCTCTCCCAGTAGGGCCTGAATTGGAGTTGCTGAGGTGTTTCCACAAACCTTTGAGGAGCTGGAGAAGTGAAAGGAGCAATGGAAGACGTAGTGGAGTTTGAAAAAGAGAAGAAGTGAAGTTGGAGACACAGAACCGGATACTGGGTTAGAGACTGCAAGACCCAAGGGAAGGGTAAGAACTTCAGCATAAGGTGAGGAAACTATATCTGCCAAAAAGATTTATTTTTTTGTCAGATGCCATTCCTGGTGGCTGTGAGTAACTGTTATTTCCCTGAAAGAGATATTCTGAAAGTCCTGGATCTGCAGAGGGTCTGGAGAAGAAGAAGAGGATTTGGTAAGTGTAGAAAAGTCCCTGGTCTCAGCCATACCCTACTAAAAACTGACATTTTTGAAAACTTGAAGTTGATTTTTCCGTTATACTAAACTGTGAAAAGAACATGTAGTTTCTGTTCCTGGGTTCACAGATAATCTGAGGAAAAGAAGAGAAACCTGATTCAAGGGAAGTGGGATTATGGGAGAAGTTGAACTTTGATATTTTAGTAAAGCTTGTGAACTGTGTTACCGTTCATTGTCGGCAAGGTCCTGGGTCCTCCCCTGTTTCACCATGCGGCAGTGGAAGCCGGCATCAGCGTGCCTTGACGTGCTTCGGGGCTAGACTCTGCCCCCATTAAGAGCACGTCAGTTCCCGGAAGTTCCTGTATTTACGCGGGAACGTTTGTTATATTTAAAGCCTCGAGCCCAGCACAGCATTGCCTCGGCTACAGGCTTGCTTGTGCTGGTGCTCTGCTTTGGATCGTGCTCTTTTTGTGCCTGAACCTGGTTTGCCTTTGCTTTTCCTGTCTTGCTGCCTGCCCTGATCTTGGTTACCCTTGAACATTCTGATTGCTGCCTGTCTACGACTCGGACCGGACCTGGATTTACCCTTGCTCGCTGCCTGCCTTGACTCCGGCTTGCTCCTTGGACATTCTGATTGCTGCCTGTCTTCGACCCGGACCAGACCTGGATTTACCCTTGCTCGCTGCCTGCCTTGACTCCGGCTTGCTCCTTGGACATTCTGATTGCTGCCTGTCTTCGACCCGGACCAGACCTGGATTTACCCTTGCTCGCTGCCTGCCTTGACTCCGGCTTGCTCCTTGGACATTCTGATTGCTGCCTGTCTTCGACCCGGACCGGACCGAGATTTGCCTTGCTTGCTGCCTGCCTACAACTCGGACCGGACTTGGATCTGTCTCTGTTTACTGCCCGTCTACGACCCGGCCTGGATTTGGAATCACCCTACTCGTATTGAGTTTTCTACTGAACTGAACCCGGACTCGTTGGATACGGGTCCCACTGGCTGCATCAAGATATGCATCACGCTCTGAGGTAAGACTGTTAACCATCAAGGATCCACTGATTCATAACAAACTGTCTTGTGGTACTTTTTTTAACTGAAGAGAAATATGAGCTGTTTTTGTATTTTTTTGCTATCTGCTTATTTCTCAGTAAATTTTATTTTATTTTTGAGCACAAGTTTTGGTGTGAACAATGTGTTTTTTTAAGGCGCCTTTGGCCCAGTTTGGCTATGCAGGTAAATCTACCCCAGCCCACAACCTGAGAGAGTGTGTTCCCCACCTTGGCAGAGCGGGACTAATGCTCTCCAGGGCTGGAAATGTGACCCTCAAAAAAGAAGGGGGGGGGCGCACAAAATGGTGCTGTGGATAGGTGACACTTTGTGCATTATCTATTTTTGCTATAACAAGTGAAAACCAAAATGATTTTGATATTGAAACAGCTGAAATGTCCCATTTTCTGAATTTCTGCATTGCTTTCAAAATGGCTAACTTTCCTGCTGATGGGCATGGAGAAAAATCACGTAGACAGTGAGTGTGCACATCCCCATAGAGCTGGAACCACACTCATGATGATTAATGTCACCGCCTAAGTGACATCCAAGAACCAATCTGATGGTCAATTAAGGCATGAGGAAATGGAGCTCACACCCATGCTGGATTCCTGAGCCATATTATAGGAGGAGAGGTGAGAGCAGATAGTGAACAGAGCATCGTGTGAACAGCAAGATCAAGCTAGCTGGCATCCAGAGAGTGGTCAAGCCACTAAAATCATGGTGAATCAATGGAACAGGATTGTTTGGTTTACCATTGAATGCAGGGAGCCTCTCCTGGTGGCACTCAGGTGTGTATATTGCTGGGATACCCTGTTCGAGCAGTAGTTTCCCACCATATGGAGTTCATCAAGTGCTCTGGGAGATGTGGCAGTGATGTGGCAGGTGCTACCAGAGGAAGCCAATGTAGTGCCGGGGAGTGAAACCACTGCAGGACCTCTGAGGTCCCAGCCCTTCTCGGAGAACAGCAGTAGAGTTAGGCATCATCCCCTCAGCTGCTTGGGCTCGAATCAACAGTAGCGATCAAATCCATAGCACCAGGGTGAATACTAAGGATCTACAATATATCCCCCTGGAAAGCCCGAGGTGGCAACAGGAGAGGCACGTGAGGGCAGAGATGTGGCAGCGCATTTACTAGAGGCCCAGGTAGTTATTGGACAGGTCCAGTGTGTAGGCCGCACAGCAGAGAAGCTGGAATAGAAGGTCCCTTTACAAACCTTAATGAGAGACTAAGTGCAGGGCCAGTTGGTGCAACGTTTACAGGAGGAGGCCTTAGGGCCCACACCAATCCCTAAGCCAGAGTTACCATCACTGGCCCGAATTGCTGAGGAGGCTGCATCATGGGCAGATTGAATCGAGAGCTGGGAGGCCCAGAGTTCAGGCGGTACAGAGGTAGGTTTCTATCACTAGCGAATGTATCTATACCCTGAAGCTGGACCTTTGACTTGGCCTCCAGAAAAGGAGATTATTCTAGATTTTGTGGTGCTGGCCATGGGATCCCTAGTGAAAGATTCATCTATGTCCAGGGTGTCTCCATGCTGGTCTGCCTTCAGTCCTGAGGTGAAAACCTGATCAACTGTCAGTAGTATGACCTCATGATGGCAGAGAAAGCTTGGGTTATCACAGATGAAGATGATGTGGACTTATCCACTATAATTAATAATATAAAAAAAGAAGGCACTAAACTATCAAAATAAACCTTACAAGGTACACATAAAAAAACACAAGAGTGGTATTAAAGTAGGCTTATGCTAAAAGATTAAATCTGTTGTCTCCTTAATGGGTTGCAAACAGACTCGTAGATCAGCAATCTCTTTTAAATCATTTGCCATTCAAGTCAACAACAACTTAACTTTATTTAACATTTATAAAAAGGCATGGGCAATTATGAATATTCTGCAGTTTCACTTTAGATAAGCACTTGATATTTTTGTGGATTATATGAGCCTTTTTCACTGATCTATTGGAAAGTCTTAGAAATAATACTTTGTAATATGAAATCACTGAGTTTGTTAATTAGAACAAATCACATTCAATCAAGTTTATTTTTGGAGCTGGGGGTGTTGGATGTTAGAGATGTGAATCGTGTTCTCGATCGTCTTAACGATCGATTTCGGCTGGGAGGGGGAGGGAATCGTATTGTTGCCGTTTGGGGGGGGTAAAATATCGTGATAAATCATTAAAATCGTTAAAACCCGCTAAAATCGTTAAAACCCGCTAAAACCCACCCCCGACCCTTTAAATTAAATCCCCCACCCTCCCGAACCCCCCCCCAAATAACTTAAATTACCTGGTGGTCCAGCGGCGGTCCGGAACGGCAGCGGTCCGGAACGGGCTCCTGCTATTGAATCTTGTTGTCTTCAGCCGGCGCCATTTTCCAAAATGGCGCCGAAAAATGGCGGCAGCCATAGACCAACAGGATTCGACGGCAGGAGGTCCTTCCGGACCCCCGCTGGACTTTTGGCAAGTCTTGTGGGGGTCAGGAGGCCCCCCCCAAGCTGGCCAAAAGTTCCTGGAGGTCCAGTGGGGGTCAGGGAGCGATTTCCCGCCGCGAATCGTTTTCCGTACGGAAAATGGCGCCGGCAGGAGATCGACTGCAGGAGGTCGTTCAGCGAGGGTTCCGGCGCCTCGCTGAACGACCTCCTGCAGTCGATCTCCTGCCGGCGCCATTTTCCGTACGGAAAACGATTCGCGGCGGGAAATCGCTCCCTGACCCCCGCTGGACCTCCAGGAACTTTTGGCCAGCTTGGGGGGGGCCTCCTGACCCCCACAAGACTTGCCAAAAGTCCAGCGGGGGTCCGGAAGGACCTCCTGCCGTCGAATCCTGTTGGTCTATGGCCGCCGCCATTTTTCGGCGCCATTTTGGAAAATGGCGCCGGCTGAAGACAACAAGATTCAATAGCAGGAGCCCGTACCGGACCGCTGCCGTTCCGGACCGCCGCTGGACCACCAGGTAATTTAAGTTATTTGGGGGGGGGTTCGGGAGGGTGGGGGATTTAATTTAAAGGGTCGGGGGTGGGTTTTAGCGGGTTTTAGTGTGCCGGCTCACGATTCTACCGATTTATAATAGAGATGTGCAATCGTTTATCACGAATTAGGCAATTACAAAGAAATTGCCTAATTCGTCCTGGTTCGGGGACCCCGAAACCCGAAAAGGAACCCCCTCCCCCATCCCGATCCCTCCCCCTCCCCAAGACTTACCAACATCCCTGGTGGTCCAGCGGGGTCCCCCCGGGTGCCATTTGACCCTCCGTGGTGTGCCCAGTGTGCTAGTGCTAGCCATGCTCAAAATGGTGCCGAATAGCCTCTGAACTACTATGTCACAGGGGCTACCGGCGCCATTGGTCAGCCCCTGTCACATGGTAGGAGAACCGACCAATGGCGCCGAAAGCCCCTGTGACATAGTATGGGCAAAGGCTATCGGCGCCATTTTGATTATTGGCAGCCGACGACGACATCGCTCCCGGACCCCCGCCGGACCCCCAGGGATTATTGGCAAGCCTTGGGGGGGTCAGGAGGCCCCCCCAAGCTGGCCAAAAAGCTTGCCAATAATCCCTGGGGGTCCAGCGGGGGTCCGGGAGCGATGTCGTCGTCGGCTGCCAATAATCAAAATGGCGCCGATAGCCTTTGCCCATACTATGTCACAGGGGCTTTCGGCGCCATTGGTCGGTTCTCCTACCATGTGACAGGGGCTGACCAATGGCGCCGGTAGCCCCTGTGACATAGTAGTTCAGAGGCTATTCGGCACCATTTTGAGCATGGCTAGCACTAGCACACTGGGCACACCACGGAGGGTCAAATGGCACCCGGGGGGGACTACGCTGGACCACCAGGGATGTTGGTAAGTCTTGGGGAGGGGGAGGGATCGGGATGGGGGGGGGGTGTATGTAATGTACTAAAATTAATTTAAATGCGTGGGGTGTGGTTTTTTTTTTAGCTTTGTTTTCCCGCGTTGTTTTTTGGCCCGGTTTCGGTTTTCCCCGTTTATTTATTTTTTTTTTTCAAAAAAACTAAACGGGGAAAACCGAACTTTACCATGAAGTATCCGAGTCAAAAAACGACCCGGTAGCAAAACACGAAGCACATCTCTAATTTATAACGATAAATCATTAGAATCTCTATTGTATTGTGTTTCATAACGGTTTAAGACGATATTAAAATTATCGGATGATAATTTTAATCGTCGTAAAACGATTCACATCCCTATTGGATGTCTCTTTGGGTGTGGATGTTGGCATGGGATGCCCAGTAATTACTTCAAATGGGTTCAGATTAGTGTTTCTAGCTGCTATATCTTTAATATTTCATGAAATACAACAAGAAGAAGAAATACATTTACTGTACTTTTTATATTTATTTAATTTATCATATATTAACAACCTAACTAACATTTAAAATCTCTCTAACTCTAGTGTTTTTAGTCAAGAACCTATTTTTGCCATTAAGAAGTGACAATCTCTACGTGAGAAATTGAAGGGACATAGTATTGTTGATACAGATATCCATCATACCTGAGGACAGGTTCCTTGTGGGTCGTGCTCGGTGTGTAGACATGTCCTGCAATGCACAGAATTTCAGCCCCCCAATACAAATCGTTCTTACCAGTTACCAGAATTATTCACCTGTGATAGTAGTGGTGTTATATACATTATTATATGTCCTTGTGAATTAATTTATGTTGGTCAAACAAATGCGCTCGCTCTCCTCCCTTCTACAACTACACCTCTCACTTCAGGCAAGAATCCTCACTCCCTCACGAGAGCCAAGCTCAACAACTTTGAATCAATCTCCTCCAAGGAGATTGACTCCCTTCTAAAAAGACAGAAACCAACCAGCCACCCAGCAGACAATATTCCTTTGAAACTCTTGCTACTCATCCCAAACACGATTTCTGGGCCCTTGACAAGTATCATAAACTGCCTCCTAACCCAAGGGTCTTACCCAGACAGACTAAAAACTGATTCCCTCAAACCCCTCCTTAAGAAACACAACCTGGACCCCAACGAATTATCAAATTACCGACCCACCTCCAATCTCCCCTTCTTAGCCAAACTAACAGAGAAACTGGTAAACACCCAGCTTTCAGAATATCTAGAAGACCACAACATCCTATACCCATCACAATACGGTTTCCGAAAATCACGCAACACGGAAACTCTCCTCATATCACTTATAGACCATATTATGATGGGACTAGACAAGGGCCATTCCTTTTTACTAGTCCTGCTTGACATCTCAGCGGCATTTGACACCATCAACCATTCCATCCTCCTGGAGCGTCTAACAGACATTGGTATCTCCGGTTCAGCCCACAATTGGTTCAAGTCCTTCCTCTGCAATAGAACCTTCAAAGTCAAAATCAATAATAAAGAATCACCCCTGACAAAATCCCCACTTGGTGTACCACAAGGATCTTCCTTATCTCCTACGCTGTTCAACATCTACCTCCTCCCCCTCTGTCAACTGCTAACCGATCTCAATCTAATCCACTACCTCTATGCAGACAACGTGCAGATTCTGATCCCTATAACAGAATCCATCTCTAAAGCTCTCACTCACTGGAACAACTGCCTTCTATCCATTACCAACCTTCTCAACAGTTTAAACCTGGTCCTCAATGCCTCGAAGACAGAGCTCCTCCTCATTTCCTCAAACCAAGATAACTTCCTCCCACTGACCACCCACAATACACATTTCACCCATCAACATGTAAGAGACCTCGGGGTAATTCTTGACAATCGCCTGAACCTGAAGAAAATGGTCAATACCACAACCAAAGACTGCTTCTACAGACTCCAGGTTCTAAAACGAATCAAACCCCTCCTATTTTTCCAGGACTTCAGGACAGTTCTCCAATCTTTGTTGTTCGCCAAAATTGATTACTGCAGCGCCCTCCTGCTAGGCCTCCCTAAATCTACCATGAAGCCACTATAGATGATACAGAACGCCGCAGCGAGATTACTGACCAACACCAACTGTGGAGACCACATCTCACCCATCCTCAGGAACCTACACTGGTTACCAGTGAATTTCATAATCCTGCACAAATCAATCACTTTAATACACAAATCCATCCACCACCAACTTCAACTCGATCTCGAAATCCCCTTCAAACTACATTCTTCCAATAGACGAACCAGAGAAATTCACAAAGGAACACTGCAATTTCCCCCAACTAAAGCCACACGCCTTACCTCGACGAAAGATCGAGCCTTCTCGATAGCAGGCCCAGATATCTGGAATAACATCTCTGCAGACCTCAGATTGGAACCCTGCCTCTTAACATTTAGGAAAAAACTCAAGACATGGCTCTTCAGCCAAGCCTTCTCTGAACCCCCTGACATTCACTAGTTTGCCCTTACTCTATGCCTGAATGATAGCCTTATTTTCTGCCTGTATGATAGACCCTGATACTCCTAAGCACTTTATGCACTATCTATCTTAATAATGGTATTATTTTATAATTGCTGCCTGCTCTAACCTATCTTTCCAGCTGATTAAGCTCCCAAGTTCTTACTCCCTGTTGAATGTAACTTTGCCTCTTCCACACCTTTGTTGATTTAAGTTAGTTGGCACTGCAGTTGTTTACCCTGTTCGATGTAAACCGATCCGATATGGGTTTTGTCCATGAAGGTCGTTATAGAAAAGTGTTAAATAAATAAATAAAATTATAGAACATCGCAGTCGGGTTAGGGCTTTAAAAGAACACGCCCCCTTGGTCGATCACTGGACAGAGTTACAACATTCATGGGAGGATATTAAGTTCTTTGTGATTAAGAGAGTACAATTAAAAAATGGTGGGGACCTATCTGCAGTCTTGCGGCAAATAGAACAATGATATATTTATAAATGGTCCACCTCTGCTTCCAAAGGATTAAATGATCCGGTAGAATGGAGTGCATTCATGTAATTCTCCATTTATGAGGAATAGATGGGTAGACTGTTGAGTGTTTCTGGTCAAGTATATCATGTGGTTTTCCTTGATTGAATTATTAGCTTGATGTTTTTGGCTTCGGGTATATATATTAGGTATGGGTTGAGCTTTGCCATCATCATGTTCCTTTCAAACGAGGGGTTGACGTCATTTCCGGGTAGGAGCCAGGTAGTTCGGTTTAAAGATGGCGTGTGTAAGTGTGTTGGATACTATCTAGTTATTATTGGTCTGTGTTTCAGATCATGAATTTAACATTGGAATCCGAGATATAAGGTAATATAAGGGTATAGTGAATGCAATTCCCCCGAATGTATATTGTTGTTCGCTGAGAAATGGATGATATGGACATTACTATGAATTGAGGTCAGTATTATTATATTCAACCTTTTTGCGTGGTGGTTCTTTGAAATTAATTCCTGAAGTAGTCGTGAAGTTCATTCAGTGTGTTATCTTTCTGTGTTCACAGAATTAATTATGGAATTGGTGGTGGAATATAATCGAGTTGTGGATACATCTTGAGTGGGTCAATGTGTTTGAATGGAGCCTTTTATTGTGTGATTCCTGAGTATGCCGTCCGACATTTTGAGGTATGTGATGAAGTATTTAGAGTGGATTTAGTTGTGCATTTTTGTTAAACATAGTACACATTTCTGTTTGATTATAATTATTGTTTTAGGATTACTTTATGAAAATGAAGGATCATTTTGATCGAGTGATGAAATTACACGGTTTTGAAGTGTTAGTGGATCGAATTGGGGTGTAATTAGAAATTTTCTCTTCATGTGAGACAAAGTCCGTCCCTGAGGAAGCCCTTTATATAAAAAAAGGGGTGAAACAAAGATCTTTGTAGGATTTATGGACTGTCATCTTTTGGATCTAAAGATTGTCATCATTACTTAATATGTGTTGATAAGTATTATGAATTAATGTATTAATGTAAATGTACTTAAATGTTAGTGATTGATATCATAATACATTTGGTGAAAATTATAGAAATATATAGTTTTGATTTTAATATGATGTGTGTGTGGGAAAGTATGTGTGAGTTAGAGAGATTTTAAATGTTAGGTTGATAATATATGCTAAATTAAATAAATGTAAAAAGTACAGTAAATGTATTTCTTCTTGTTGTGTTTCATGACATAATTGGTTAAAGAAGAGTTAGGTTTACCCGTGTGTTGTTATATCTTTAATATTTAGCAGGACTACTAGCAGTACTTTTGGGCAAGATAATCCAATTTCTTTTATGTTTTTTAGACAGTCTAAGTCAATTTAGTTTTAATTATTTAGTTCATCCTTCCAGTTTGGTTGGAGAAGTCTATATTTCATATTTATTATAGTGGTCACTATGGTGCCAATGTTAGATAGGCTTCTGTCCATTATTATTAAACATTATTGGCAGTCTTGAACTATAGATAGAGTTAACTTGTAATTGTACAAAGAGAAGTTCAAATCTGTGTGGTAGCAATGATGACCACATATTGGGATAGATTTTCAGACGTAGGCACCTTGTGCACGCCGAGCCGCGCTGCCTTCCCCCATTACCTATCCCCCACCCCACCTTCCCTTCCCTTCCGCTACCTCCCCTGCCCTTCCCCCCTACCTTTTTCTTTTTTTCTTTTGTTTTAAAACTTACTTCAGCCCTGGGACTGAAGTAAGTTGCGCGCTGGGCAACTGCTAGTGCGTGATCCCCGGCACAGCGGCAAAATGGCCGCTATGCCGAGAGCCTCTGATCCTGCCCCGCCCCCAGACCACCCTGCCCCGCCCTCTCCCCACCCCTTTTTGCAAGCCCCAGGACTTAAACGTGTCCCGGGGCTTTACGCGTGTTGCCGGGCCTTTTGAAAATAGGCCCGGCGCGTGTAACCTTTTGAAAATCCAGCCCTTTATGTTTATGTAGGAAAAAGGATGGTCAATGTAAAATAAAATATTGGGATGAATAAATTAAAACAGAAATGTAGAACGCTTTGATACATGATAAAAATAGGAAACCAACAGCATAATCAAATAAAATTCAATATATGTTCACGTCAATATATTTGTTCAATTCAATATGTCTCACATGCAAGAGGCAGAAATATTAGACCCCACTTCTTTGCTGCCAATTTCAAAAAGGGACCAACTAGGCATAGTATACCAGTGAAATATTATCTTGTATTCATCTTCATTCGTTGTCATACAGAGAGAATTTTCTTAGTTAAGCCTCTAAATTATACACTTCCATTCTTCCTAACTAAGAGGGTTATTATTTATCAAATTGGGTTAGGGCCTTATCGCACACGTTAGAGCCCTAATGCCTGCAATAATGCCGTAATGAATCTGATAAATATCACATCGCAAAATATGTATGCAAATTTTTCATTTGTATTCAAGTGGGAAGAATTTGGCCAGAGTAAATAGAAATGAGGGCCAGTTAGCACTTTGTGCGATACAGTAACACACAGCAACTCAGAAAATAACTATCCCTTTTTCCTGTACATTGTGCCTGCATTAGCTGTGCATTACTAACTGAAAATGTTTTTATTGCAGTTTGAAAGAGAGAGAGAGAGAGCCTCTGTGGAGGCCCACTGATATTTGAACTTTTTATACCATTGTAAGAGGGAGCATTATGAACTCAGGATGAGGTTTGTGGGATGAGTTGGGTTTTGGAGGCAGTTTTATATGCACAGTCATATGTACAAACAGCACAGTTACCATAAGGGAAGATTTAATGTGATTTGGAGTGATGAAAGGTGAAAGAAGAGTAAATTTGTTCCATGTTCTCTCTACCTAACTTGATTGCAGCTAGCTGCACCCCAAAATCCAACTTATACCACAAATCTCACCCTGAGTTACTAATGCCCCCTTTTACAGTGGTATAAATAGTTAACATTTTTGTGAGGTCTATAGAGTCTCTCTCTCGCTCTCTCTCTTTTGCCATGGCCAATCATTTGAGGAAAATTATCCTACATGCCCCCCCCCCCTTTTTTTTTAATCACAGATGCTGTGTTTATATTTTTATTTTATTTTTATTTTATTTTTAATTTTTATATACCGGAATTCCTGTATACAATACAAATCAATCCGGTTTACATTAAACAATAAGTTGCCCTGGTTGGGACAGTCCAGCCTGGGCTTATTACAAGGAACATTGAGAAGTGACCATAATAAATTAACATTTAACATTAAACAGAACGTGTGTTCAACTTTTTTTACAAAGAACTATGGTAGCGACAACCGGGCTACCAAACATTATACAAGAATACAATTATATATTATATGATTTGTCTATGTTAAGATCAAATTGCGATTAAGAAGGTGTAAAATTAAGAGTCTGTGATGTTAGTGATACGCTGTAATGAAAGGATCTGAAAGTCAGGAGGAAGTGCTTAGTTACACTCTGGTGATTGGAAAGCCTGACTGAAGAGCCAGGTTTTTAATCTTTTTTTGAACTCTGGTAGACTGGGTTCGAGGCGTAGGTCTGGTGGGAGAGCATTCCATTGATGTGGTCCCGCAGATGAGAGTGCTCTTTTTCTTAGTGTTGATTTAACTGGGGCTGCGACTAAGGTGCCTTTGTAGGCATTTCTGATGGGTCTGGAGGATAAATGTGGACGAAGAGGAGTTAGTAGTGATATAGGTGCGACATCATGGATTGCTTTATGAATAATGGTTAAGGTTTTATATAGGATTCTCTGTTTGATGGGAAGCCAGTGGAGACTGCTCAAGATGGGGGTGATATGGTCTCTTCTATTCGTGTTAGTTAGGATTCTGGCAGCGGCATTTTGTACCATCTGTAGGGGTCTGATGCTGTTGGAGGGGAGGCCAAGTAGGATTGAGTTGCAGTAATCGAGTTTAGAAAAAATAATGGATTGTAGGACGAGGCGAAAGTCATTGAAGTGAAGGAGTGGTTTTAGCTTTTTTAGGACTTGAAGTTTAAAGAAGCAGTCCTTGGTGGTTGTGTTTATGAATTTTTTTAGGTTAAGTTGGTTGTCAAACCATGCTCCTAGATTCCTGACGTCTGTAGAGAGATTCTTGTTTGAAGATGTGGATTGTGAAAGGCTAGGTGTAGATTGTGCCATGCTAGTAGTGAGGGAGTTTGGGTTATGTGAAATAAGAAGCATCTCTGTTTTGCTGGAGTTTAGAATCAGGTTCAGGTTGGAAAGTAGTTGTTTAATTGGTTGAAGACAGTTCTCCCAGAAGGTGAAGGTTTTTTGGATTGATTCTGTGATGGGGATGAGGATCTGGATGTCATCTGCATAGAGGTAATGAGTAAGCTTTAGTTGTGAAAGCAGATGGCAGAGGGGGAGGAGGTAAATGTTGAAGAGGGTGGGAGAGAGGGATGAACCTTGTGGGACGCCTTGGTCTGATAGAATGGGGTCAGATTCCTTGTTGTTAATTCTGACCTTGTAAAACCTGTTTGATAGGAATGACTTGAACCAACTTAGGGCTGTGCCTTTTATTCCTATGTTTGATAGTTGGTCTAGGAGTTGTGAGTGATTTACCGTGTCGAACGCTGAGGATAAATCTAACAGAACCAGTAAGAATGACTGTTTTTTCTCAAGGTTCAAAAGTATTGTGTCCGTGAGAGAAAGTAAGAGGGACTCTGTGCTTAGTGATTTACGAAAACCGTATTGTGCAGGGGACAGAATGTTGTGATCCTCGAGATAATCGGAAAGTTGTTTATTTACAGCTTTTTCCATCAATTTGGAGATCAGTGGCAGGTTTGCAATGGGTCTGAAGTTAGATGGGTCAGTGGGTGAAGCAGTTGGTTTTTTCAGTAGTGGTTTGAGGATTGCTAGTTTTAGCTGGTTAGGAACTGTGCCTAGGGCTAAGGAGGTATTAATGATATCCGCAATGGGTTTTGCAACTGTGCTTCGGATGGCAGTGAGCAAATTAGTAGGAAGTGGGTCTGAGGGATGTGCAGATGGTTTAATTTTTTTAAGTAAATTTTCGATCTCCATGTCGGATGTGGGCTCGAATGACTCTAGTCTAGCATTCTGGGTGAGTTGATATGTGCTTGGGGGTGTTGGTAGAGTGTGATGGGTTGTAAGAGGGCGAGTAAGGTTGGAGATTTTTGTCTTAAAGTAGGTGGCTAATTCATTGGCCTTGCTGAATGCTTGTTGGTCTGGAATGGATGGGGGTGTTGGTTTGGTGAGGGATGCGACATAAGAGAATAAAGCTTTGGAGTCAAAGATGAAATTATGAATTCTTTTTGCGTAGAAGTCCTTTTTTGTTTTGTGAATGGCGTTTCTGTAGGTGTTAAGTGTAGTTTTGTAGTCCAGTCTAGAGGTAGGTGAGGGATTGTTTCTCCAGCTTTGTTCTTTGTTACGTAGTTTTTGTTTTAGGGCTTTGAGATCTGGGGTGAACCACGGTTTTCTGTTGTCTCTTGCTGGTTGGATTACTTTTGAGGAGGTTGGGCAGAGTTGATCTGCTATTTTGTTTGTGAGTTTGATCCATGAGGTGGTGGCTGTGTTGGCGTCTGAGAGGTCTAGTTGTTTGAGATCTTTGGAGCATTGTTCGTTGAGTATGTCCAGAGGGCATGGTTTCCTGAAATGAATGGTGGTTTTGGAGATGTTTGGAGGAGTTGAGTTTTTCATTTTGAGGGTTGTATCGATGATCTGGTGATCTGACCAGGGGACTGGTGTGCAGGTGGGATTGGTATGGATGGAAAAGCTATCGTTGATAAATATGAGGTCTAATGTATGACCTGCTTTGTGTGTGGGCCCGCTGATTATTTGTGAGAAACCAAGGTGACTAAGGGAGGTAAGGAAGGTTTCGCAGTTGGAGGATTGAGGGATGGAGTCTACGTGGATGTTGAAGTCTCCCAGTATGATGGTTGGCTTGTCTGAATTACAGTGTTTGGCTATCATTTCTATTAAAGGGGAGGGGTTAGCCTCTAGAGTTCCTGGTGTGGCGTAGATGAGGAATATTTGTAGATGTTGAGATTTGAATATGGAGCATTCAAGTTTTGAGGTGGAGTATGATTGTTGTAGGGTTATGCCCAGTTGTTTTTTTGCAGCAAGTAGAGTTCCTCCTCCTTTTTTTTTTCCCGGTCTAGGTGTTGAGAAGAGGTCGAAGTATTGTGTAGGTAGTTGATTTGTTAATGTTATGTCCGTGGGTTTTAACCAAGTTTCTGTTATTGCACATATGTCTGGGTTGTTGTCTATGAGGTAATCATTGAGTAGGTGCATTTTTTTGGATAGTGACTGTGCATTAAATAAGGTTAACGTGAATAATGAGAGGCCTAGAAATTGTGTTATGGGAGATGTCATGATGGAGATGAGTCTTTGTTGTCTGGGTATTTGAGCAGGGTCTGGTAGATTGTTGTTCCTGGGTTTTCTCTTGATAGTAGGGATATGGAGGCAATGCATTTTTGTATGTTGAATAGCTGGTGTAATGAGGTGGGGTAGGCCTGAAAAAGGGTACGTTTTGGGTGAGAGGTCTTATCCCTGGAGAAGGGAGGTCTCTCTGGCTGCACTCGGGCTGCACGAAGGGGCTCACAAAGTGGCAGGCCCCTTTGTCGCACTCCTTCGGCGCGCGACGCACGGCGCGCGGCGCCTGGCTGAAGACTTTTTAAATCCCCTCTGGGCTGGCTCCTATTGGAGGGCGGGCGGGGCTTCCGATCGCGGCGTTCTCGGCGCTTTTTTTGAATTTGGGCAGCTGTTTAGAAATCTGCCTTGCTGTTACAGAAGCCGTGCTGTCGGCGCAGGGACTGCCTGGTGGGGAGTGTGTTTAATTTCTTACCTTCCCCCGGCGGGGCTCGGCGCCGAACGCGCAGGCTTTCCCCGATGGCAGCAGCAGCGAGAGAAGGAAATGGCGCCGGGCTGAAGACTTTTTAAATCCCCTCTGGGCTGGCTCCTATTGGAGGGCGGGCGGGGCTTCCGATCGCGGCGTTCTCGGCGCTTTTTTTGAATTTGGGCAGCTGTTTAGAAATCTTTAGAAATTTATAGTAAAATGGTCAATTTAGGAATAGCCTAATGATTACAGCAGTGGCCTATGAACCAGGAGACCAGTGTTCAAGTCTCACTGGGGTTCCTTGTGACCTTAGGCAAGTCACTTTACCCTCCATTGCCTCATGTACAAACTTATTGCATCATTCAATGAAATGTATTATAGTGTTAACACATGCATAAACTGTGATGAGAATGTAAATTTTTGGGTGGGCAGGATCCGGAGGAGTTTTGGGTGGAAATTAGGGACAATATTGCAGGATGTGATAACATAACACATGCTATACCATGGTTTTAATGCCAAAAATAACTACACCTATTTTCCTCTGTGATAAATTTTGTCCATTTCTGGGCTGAGAGAGAGAGAGAGAGAGAACATCTATCCACAAAATTGAAATTTCTACTATGTTCTGAATTTTTCGAGACTTTCCTCACTCCAAATGACATCAAATCTTCACCAAGCTGTATTGTGCGGTATGTACATCTCACTCTACATGCAAAACTGGCCCCTAAACTCTAAACCATCACAACACTTCACCTCGCCCTATTAGGTAGCCCTCCTATAGAGATATAAATACTTCCCGACTATGACGGCCTTGTAGATAGGTGTTTCTCTCTCTCTCCCTCCCCTCTCCCCCCAGCAGAGGATGATGAAAAATAGGGATTATCGCACGGCACAATAAACTTACTGTGCTGTGCAGTAATATTGATGCAAAGCAGTAAGTTACTGCATCACACGGTAACTCAAAAATTTCCATAAATATGCTCCTTTTCCTTATCAAGGCCTTAGCAACAATTTTTGATGAATCTAGAGGTTAGATTGTAAGCCCTCTGGAGATAGGGAAATACCTACAGTACCTGAATGTAATCCGCTTTGAAGTGCTTAAAAAAAAGTGGAATATAAAAATCTAAATAAATTATATGTTGCGCCGGAGGTGGACTCTTGGGCCGAGGTGGGGTTGACGCTACCTGTAGGAACGATCCTACGGGTCCCAATCATCGGCAGGCAGAGTGGGCTGAAGGACGGAGGCCGGCTGGCACTTCACCAATACCAGCCCTCGTTCCCCGCGGGTTGAATCTTTGGGTACCGAGACCGGCTGGGCTTAGGTGGGCTTTTTTTTAATGTACTAAGTATACATTATGTATGTTACCTCTCAAAAAACACATTTTTAGGTTAAAAAAAATATAAAATACCATTTTTATCTCAGGCCTATAAATGTAAGAAATACAGGAATAGTTTTCTTCCACACTGGTTTGTCACTGGCAGGTTTTACACTGCACATACTTGCAGTGGCTCATTTTGCAGTTTGTTTGACACCCAAGACATTGAATTGGGGGTAAAGTCATGGGAGCAGTTGCATAAAAACCCAAGAGAGTGGCAAAGCAGCAGGATCAGTGGCATCAACAGCCTAAGGCACCGAGAGAGGAGCAGGGCACAAAAGCTTTGTTTTGCAGCATCAGTACTCGAAGGCACTGAGAAAAGAGCAGGTCAGCAGCAGATTTTTTTTTTAATGGCAACGACACCTCAAGGCAACAAGAGAGCTGCAGGGCAGCAGGGGTAAAGTTAACCCATACCACAAGGCACTGAAACAGGAGCAGGGCTAGCAGCTTTTTTTTTTTGTAGCAACAACACTCCAAGGCACTAGAGAGGGGCAGGGCAGCAGGAGTGGAAGTAGCAACAACCAAGGACATCAAGAGAGAAGTAGGGTAGCAGGAGCAGTGAGACCCCACCCATCCCAAAGCACTGAGAGAGGGGGAAAAACAGCAGCAACTGTGGCATCAACACCCCAAGACACTGAGGGCAAAGGTGAGGGCAATTCTTCAGTGGGGCAAACCCCCAAAGGTTTGACCATTGATATTCAGGGGCAGAAAGCCCCCCAAGATGTAAAACCGTGACGTGTTTCAATCTGTCAAATGGGAATTTTGACACTCAGGAGAAAGAGTTTTACCTTTAGGCAGGCCAATGTTTGAATCAACTTAGGTTGGCCAACAAGAAACAATGCAGCTGAGGGGTTTGACCCAATCTAAGAATTACAGATGCAAGTACTCCATTAGCAACAAGATTTCCTCTGCCATTCCTTTCCCATGCCTGAAGCCCTAAAGCTTTTTCTTCAGGAGGCTGTCTACAGGGATGATCTTGCCTGGATGGCCATGGCCAAAGTCAAGGCCTCAGGATGTATACCACCTGTGTCACATGTAAGCATTCCTATTACCCAGGGAAGCAATCTAAACTTATGTCAGCCTCCACAGACAACTCATAAAGGGGTGTTTGTTGCTCCATTAATCTCTGTAGCATGATAATTTGAGCCAAGTAAACTCAATCGCAAAAATGGTAGTCCTTAATCTTTTGACTGGCTAAATTTAAGAGAATCTTCAGCTAAAAACCTAGCTGGTTATGGTTGGCTGAAAACTTTCCTGACTAAAACTGGTTAAAGTTTACCAGATATCTTTGCTGCTTAAAGGCATTTTAAAAATTGAGCTTTTAGTAACCTTTCTTCAGTTCCTAATAGGAAAAAAAGTTCACATCATTTAAACCACTACTCATAAATAGCAATATCACCAAAAACAAGGCTCTAAGCTGAGCCACAATCTTTCAAGTGCAGGGGCGGTATTTCCATTAGGCAAACTAGATGTTACCCAGAGCACCAACATTGTGGGGGCAGCAAACACCTAACAGTGCAAGACCCAGATGGGTGCTGTGACAGATTCAGTGCAGCCAAAGAAGGGAGTGCTGTGCTGGACCCACTGTCATTGGTAGGAAGGAGCACTGTCTGGAGGTGCTGCCAATTGGTATATTGGAGGTGGGGAGATGTTGCGCGTCCCAGCCGCGTTGGTGCCGCGACCAGGCCTGCTCACCTATTGCTCCCATCCACCAGCTCCGGCTCCCTGTCTCTAGCTGCCGCGGCCAGTTCCCATTGCCCGCGGTGCTCCCTGGTGTCCCCAGGCCTGTCGGAGCCTTCCGGCTCTCAGAACGCCTCACGCCGGGGCTTGGCGTCCTCCATAGCGTCAGCTCCACTCCTAGGTGCGCGCGCGCGGGGACCACGGTTCCCTTTAAAGGGCCCATTGTGGGAACCCGGTCCACGGCGCCTGGAGATGACATCACATAACCCTGGTATATTTATTTATTTGTGTTTTTTCTTGACCGACCATCTTCAGAGATATCATGCCAGTTTACATGTAACAGGGGTAAAATACAAAGCAGGAAGAGAGCAGTTACAAAAAACAGGTTAGCAGAGAACTGGGAAGTACAGAGACAGATGCACGAGGGAGTGAAAGCTTAAGGCTAGAAATCAGAGCAGCAAACTTATGTACATAATAAAGATTCCCAACATTATAAAGTGATGGGAGAGCAAATGTCTCATATCTTGTTCAAAGTGTGGCAGGTTAACAGGGCTATAAAATTATTCGGGGAGCCACACCGTAGATGTGGACAAGGTTATATATACGGGCAAACTTATATAAGGCGAGGCTTTTCCCCCAGAGCCTCGCCTTGGCAATCAGATCAACACCTTGGTGTACTAGTTTGCCTGTTCCTTGTTCCTGATCCTGCTTGTTCCAGTGTCCTGCTTGTTCCAGGGTTCCTGTTTTTCCAGCGTCTCCGTGTTCCAGTGTTCCTGTGGTCCCCTGTGTCTTCCAGCGTCTGTCTTGTTCCTGCTCCTCATTCCCTGGAAGTACCCTTCAGACTGATTCTCGGTACTGACCTCTGCTTGCCTGTCTATGACTGACCGCTCCTGGACCTGACCTTTGCCTGCCTACTGACCATGTTGACCGCTGCCTGGAATGACCTCTGCCTGCCTGACCACATTGACCGCTGCCTGGAATGACCTCTGCCTGCCTGACCACATTGACCGCTGCCTGGAACTGACCCTCGCTTGCCTTGACTACACTTGGACTGACCTTGGAACTGACCCTTGCTTTGGCTGACCTCTTCTGGATGGATACCCTGGCTTTGACCCTTAAGCTTCACTCAGACACTCTCTTCCTGCCTTCTGTGACCACCAGACCGACCTGCTTGGACTCTGCCCGCTGCCTTCATCCGAACAGACCCACAGGTGCTGCCTGTTCCACACGGAGAGCCTTCCTGAACCGCTACCTCCCTGAGGTCTCCGGATTCTCCAGTTCAGGTCTGGTCCATCCTCTCTGCATCAGCCATGCACCCTTACTCGTGGTGGGCACACCCTTCTGCTACCTCTCCAGGAGACCCTCTGAGGCTCACCTAAGTCCAGGAAGTCTGGGTACCCAAGGGCTCAACCTACGGAAACCCCAGACTCTTATTGGCGAAGTTCCAGCTAGCCTCTGTCTCCTCGTGTTCTCCGCCTCCTGGTGGCAGGCGCTCTCTGGGTCTGACCAGAGGGCCGTACCAATCCTGCACCAGGCCAAGGATCCACCTCCAGCGCAACAGCAGAGGTCTGCATGACTGAAGGTTCACCTAGGGCATCAAATACTCTTGCACTGGCCCTGCTGAACTGTAGGACTCCATAAAGAGTAAAAAAAACTTAAAATGATAGCCAGAATATTTACACCCCAGGATGCCTGCATATATACATCTGTAGTTCTATGATTGTGAAGTACATCACGATTCTGTTTGGAAGGAAAGGACTTGTTATACATAAAACAAAATTATAATTGTTATGACAAATTACATCCCAGGTCTCTACAAAAAGAGAGTTGAGCCACCATCTATATCAGAACAGATAATCTTAAGACTATGTCAAACTATTAAATGCTCACATATTAAATTTGTTATATTGGGGTCACTAGGCAAGGGATACTATTGTTCAAGCTGTTCTTCCTCGAAAGAGGATCAGAGTTTCTTTGAATGTCAGATTAATCCTGAGATGTGAATACAGTTTCACTTTATACATTATATAAAAACCCAATCTATCAGGGCTCTAGAAATGCCCTTATCTCAATGTTACATTACACTTCCGAAATGCATTAACATCCGTGCCAGTCAGTGCCCCATTCAGGGTTCAACAGCAGATAAAATACTTTGATCAAGTTCTGTAAATGTGTATTGGGTAGAGAACATTAAGAAAGAAATGAACAATGTGATGTCTTACTCTTATGCAGAAAAGGGGAATAATTCATTTCCACTACCCTTTGTGACAAATATAACTTTAAATCTCCTCTGAGATAAAAAAAAAAAAGAGAGAAATACTTTGAGCCAAAATGTAGTCGATTTTCCTTTTACCATTTCTCAGGCTGAACTTACTATATTAAGAGAAGAAAGCAAAGTACCATAGAATGTAAGAAGACAGATGGGGGCAATTCTAAAACCCCTAAGTAATTTGATGTAGGACCGTGCATAGAAAAATGTTTTGGTTCAGTTCGTTGTTTCGATCCATTTGACAATGTGATTTGTTTAGTTCAGAATGGGCCCAAAAATTGTATTCGTTGATTAATTTCATTCATGCTCCACTAAAGTCAAAGAGGAAAGCTGTGCATCCTATTTTGAGTTCTAACACTGGAGTTTTCTATCCAGTTTTAATGAAACTTGCAGGTAAGCATCAGCAGCAATCAACGCACCCCAAGATATCAAGAATGGGGCAAAGTGGCATCAAGAGTGGCATCAAGAGTGTTAATATGTACTTTCAAACCTGCTGTTCAAATGTGAACCGGTATGATGTCCCCACTAATACTGGTATAAAAAAGTCTTTAAATAAACAAACAAACAAATAAATAAATAAATAAGCCAAGGGACCATAGCAGGGACAAAGCTGAAAGTAAAGTGTCCCTTGGTATGTGCCCTAAAATGACTGACTAGGTTAGAAACTGATTGAAAGGGTAGCAACAAAAAGTAGTGGTAATGCAGTTCAGTTCAAGAAGAGAGACATTATGAGTGGTGTGCCACAGAGATAAGTCCTTTACAGCATTTTCATAACAAATATTTGGAAGGATTATCTGGAAAGGTTTGTTTGTTTGCAGATGATACCAACATCTGCAACAGGGTAGACACCCAGGAAATTGTGGAAAACATAAGGAGGGATCTAGCAACACTTGAGGAATCATCTAGAGTCTGGAAACTAAGCTTTAATGCTAAAAATACAGGATTGACATTTGTGCTACAAAAATCCAAGGGAGTGGTACAGTATAGGGGGTGAAATACTTCTATGCACAAAACAAGAGCGGGTGAGATTATATCTGATGACCTCAAGGTGGCCAAACAGATGAATAAGGTGACAGCAAAAGTCAGAAAAGTGCTTGGGTGTGAAACAAGAAAAAAAGGTGGTGATAAAATGGCACGGACCATCCAGTGCTCCTACCATGTGACAGGGGCCGGCCAATGGCATGGATACCCTGTCGCATGCTAAGGGCAAAGGGCCATCGGCGCCATTTTGATTAGTGGTAGCCGACAGCCCGGGAGCAGGAGATCACTCCAGGGACCCCCACTGGACCACCAGGTACCTGTAAAAGGTTTTTTGGGGGGGTCGGGAGGGTGGGGGAAGCTAAGGGATTAGTTTTAAAGGGTCAGGGTGGATTTAGGGGTTATTTTTGTGTGCCGTTTTTCCCGCCCTCCCCCAAAATGATAAGAGAACCCCCACGAACAATATCGTGGGGTTTTCCTATCATTTTGGGGGAGCCCCCAATTTCTGACGATTTTGAAAATATTGACGATATTTTCAATCGTCCGAAGCCCGATTCACATCCCTATTAATTACCATCATAGCAGTTTATCCAAACCTTTTTTAAACCTAGCAACACTAACTGCTGAAACCACATTCCCTGGCAATGAATTCCAGAGTTTAACTATACGCTGAGTGAAAAAGAATTTTCTTTGATTTGTTTTAAATGAGCTACTTGCTAACTTCATGGAGTGCCCCCCTGGTCTTTCTATTATCTGAGAGAGTAAATAGCTGATTTACATTAACTTGTTCAAGTCCTTTCATGATTTTGTAAACTTCCATCATATCCCTCCTCAGTCATCTCTTCTCCAAACTGAACAGCCCTAACTTCTTTAGCCTTCTTCATAGGGCAGCCATTCCATGCCACATATCATTTTGGTCACCCTTCTCTGCACTTTCTCCAGTGCAGCTATATCCTTTTTGAGATGTGGTGACCAGAAATGCACACAGTATTCAAGGTGCAGTATCACCATGGAGCAATACAGAGGCATTATGACAT